>NC_090814.1:130138917-130438917 GCF_000390325.3 Nicotiana tomentosiformis | reverse complement strand
TTTATACTAAAATGGTGGGATTAGCTATCCATATAGAAGCAATATTGTCAAAGCCGCGCTTAAAGTGCGCTTAAGCCCTGAAACGAGGCTCAAAACACATTGAGCGCTTCGCCTTGCTTTGTAGGCGCTTTAGTGTCACATCAAAGCTCTAAGGCATACTTTTTCTTGCCAATGAGTGTAATCATGAAAATGCGACCTTAAACAATTGATATTTTACTTTATCGTGAATGTTTTTTCAATTTCTTTGTCCATATATTTGTTATTCATGCTTATAATGATTATTGTTAGACTACATGCATATTTTTACTTTTTCTCCTGTTGCGCATTTTTTCATCAAAAACCACGCTTTATTTGCGCTTTGCGCTTAAAGCCCCAAGGGATCTTAGAGTTTTTTTGCGCTTTTCGCCTTTGATAACATTGTATAGAAGGTGGGATAGCTTATCCCATGGGATATCCCACCCCATCGGATATCCTGGTTTATCCGACCATTGTACCAAACGACCCCTAAGTACTTAAAGGTGTCACTTATCAGTCAATGAAAAGCGATGAAGGCCGTGGAAGGTCGTGTTCAAATTCATCAGAGACAAAAATTGAGTAGTTTCTTCCTATTTACCTATTTACCTAAGCCATGCATAGTTATGCAGGATTTGTGCTCGCGGGAGGTAGCAGATATCTGGTAGTTGAGGTGCACACAAGTTGGTCTGAACATCGCGTTTTAAAAAATAAATGAAAAAAAGGCTCAACTTGCTAAATAGTTTTATCCCAATAGTGTTTAGTTTTATCCCAATAGTTTTTCCTACCATTGTTTCGACTATCAAATATTGGAGTTACTCAACAAGAGTGTAAAGATAAATGATTGTATTTTCTTAATATCAAGTATTATGTGGTCAAAATTTAAAAGGAATCCTACCACTAGTGCAGCTTACTTTTAGGTTGAGTACGTAATTGCATTATGGTGTCCATCCAATATTAAGTCCTTCGATAATTTAGTGTAGATCACATAATTGAGCTGACTTTTCTTTTGAGGTGTTATGAACTCTAGAGGAGGAAGCCAACTACTAATGCTACCACATTAGGTTAGATGGAAAATTGCATTGCAGCTTCCATTTTGCGGACTACGAAAAAAGGCAATGTTATGGAAATTGCCATCAGTGAGGCTGTGTTGTCTTTCTTTAAGCTGCGTGGCTCTCGTCCTGCAGGGATTATCTGTAGTCGCAGAGGGTAGCTATTCCATTTATTGGGGGTGATTGTTCTACACTTATAGCATCATCACAATTGTCCTTCCACTCTTTTTTATGGAATCTCATTGGCTTTATTTGCAGTGTCTGAAGCAATTTTTGTAATAACATCTGCTATCAAGGATGTTTGTGGAAAACCTCCAACAGAGAGATCCTTCCTGGACAAGTATGGAAAGATTTGCCTGGTTCTGGATGAAATTGTGTGGACGGTAAGCCAAAATGTTTTTGCGTTGGAACATAAATAATTTCACATACTTGAAGCTCTCATCTTCTCAAGTTTATGGTGTGATTCTATTTGGAGAGGCATAGAATGGTTATGAATACTCTTAAGCGTATTTCAAATTGTACCTATTTGATGCAAAACCACATGCTTTTTTATCCAGTGGTAGATGGCTTGCAAGATTTACTGCATCCATCAGGTCACACTGTTTATACCAGCTAGGGATTTTGCTAAATCATGCTTTAGGTTTACTCAAACTGATTGTCTCAATTGATGAATCCTTTCAGTCCAATATGATAGCAAAGAGAACCAAGTATTCGATTTGGCTGTTAGCTCAAACCGATTGTCTCAATTGATGAACCCTTTCAGTCCAATATGATAACAAAGAGAACCAAGTATTCAGTTTGGCTGTTAGCTCAATGTATGTTGTCATTCAGTTTGGTGCCGTCTGGCTAATGCTATTGTTTCACTGTTTTATTTTGAAGGGGTTGCTGGAAAACATTGACAAAGATAGAATCAAGAGACTTGTTAGGTTGAAACCACCAACAGAGTTCTGATGAAGATTTCCCCCCATCTCTTGTTTAGGCAAAGCTCCTGAATCAAGAGTATAGGTTTGATGCATGTTTTATATCTCCCTCTGACTTTTGGATAGTCTGTCAGCTATTTTATTTGCATTAACGCTTTAATATGGCTTATTTCTTGGCCTGATTAAGAAAATCATTCCACATGCTGCTTTCTAATTGTGGAGGACTATTTTTGTTTCACGAGTGGAGAAGGGATGGATTTCTTTTCCTTCTCTAAATCTTTTGACATGTTGGTTCTTTTTGGGATTGTATCCTTATAGTGCACTTTGAATTGAATGGAATATGGTTTTGGACCTCTGAATTGGGTATGTTCTTTACGATCCTTAAAGCTGTAAGATGAATTACGAACAGGAAAGGATATCTTTGTAGTCTAACTCTCGTGTGTAGCAACTAGCAAGTACTTGAAACAACAATAGTTCCTCTTTCTACACTTTTGTAGTTTTTGCCTAGGACCATATATGTTAATGTCTGATGGACCACGGTGAGGTGCCTAATACTGTCTGCTCTCGCCAGCCACCCCTAAGGCCCTAATAATATGCAGTTCCATACCAAAAGGCAATTGTAGAATACAAATGTATGGCCTTTTCAAGGAAAGATTGCTTGTTGGAGTTTACCACTGGCGACCCAGCCAAACCTCTGGGTCGTATTAATCAAGCTGGAACGATGTAGATTAGAAGGAATGCAAGCCACAACAATACCTTAGCCTTTGAAATTTGTTTGATCGCTAGCCTTTTGAATTTTTTTAATATACCACTCGATTGACCTATCAAGATTTTATTTCCTAACCTTACGTTTCCTCTTTAAATCTTTAAATCATGAAGCTGCTTGCCTATATGCTCATTGACATTTGACACTGGATGGTATGGCAACTTAGTCAAATAATCTTAGTTTCGTCCAATCAGAGATTTCTAAAAAATGATTAAACTGGAACATATTAGCTCATAATGCCTAGGGTGAATTCTAAACCAGGAAGTAAACTCAAGAAAGGGACTATTATGTATTTCTTTCTTCTTCTTTTTTCAAATGTATTTTGTATTTCTTCTCAATAGAAAATTTTATCTTAGAGGAAATTGGAGAAAGGGGTAAGATTAGAATTGACATAAGAAACTCGCAGGTCCAGCCACCAAACAAACCATCCCTATCAGATATTAAATCACATCATCGAACAATTTAATTTGATAGACTAAAATGTCCCTATACTTGGTCACTAAGATACATGGCGCCCACGAATAAATCCAATTCTGAGTCTATACTCTCGAGGATAATCCGATTCTTCCCTGTGCACTAGCTCTGCACGCCAACCACGTTTTTACCATTTTGTAATCCTTACCATCTGTTTCACCTAACGTTTCATCCCTTCATTTTCACCCTCACAAGTGGCGGAAGGACGAATATACCCCTTTCTTTGTTACCCCAACTGTACTCGTGTACTATTCCAAGTTCGCCACAAATTAGTAATCACCCATTGCTATTATATTCCAAAAAAAGTGGTTTAAATTCAGCAAAATAGAAAGTCCAAAACAGGGTTCTAGATATCACCAGCCATGATCAGAGGACCGGCGCTACTCTTTCTTCTCGTTATCACCGTCGCGTCCATCACTTACGGTGCTCAAGCATCAAGATCCATTGTGTTTTTGCCCCAGCCTTTATCATCCCTCGACATAATCAACACCACTTCGAACCAGGTACCTTTTATTCATTTCATCTTCTTTTTGTTTCATTTATCAAATGTTTGTGCAGAAAATAGACATTAATCAATTAACCAACTATCCTTCACCCCAAAATTGTTGGCGTTAGCTATTCTGAAAAATATGGTAAAATACGAGTGCCCATTATTATGTCCGAACATCGATTAATAAACAGTTGGGTTTTAAAATTAATCTGAATATCATATGCGTAGAATGCCCGCTGTTCATTTACGGTGAGCATAAGGACAAGCTGCTCTTCTCCTGCACTCACCAGAGACCAAATTAGTCTATCCTTTGGTGATGCTTATGGAAATCAGGTAAACCACTTTTCGTATAGCTTTAAGCTCAATTTATTGAGTGTCAGGAAATAGTATTGTTTAATTTTACTGTTCGATTGTTCAAACTCCTTTTTTTCCAGGTTTATGCGCCGAGACTAGATGATCCGTCAAGCAGGGCTTTTGAGCGGTGTTCAAAGGATACATACACGGTATACGGTCCATGTACGTATCAGATCTGTTATGTGTACCTGTACAGGAGTGGATACGATGGGTGGATACCGTATGATGTTACTATCTACGGCTACCACACCAAAGCTGTCACCTTCACCTACAATGTTGGCATCCCTAGTGACACTTGGTACGGTCATAATTACTGTCGTTCTCGCGCTGTAAAATCTGCACAGAACTTGGGCTGGAGCTTGCTTTCTATTGGTTCCACTATGCTGTACACAATAGCTGGCCTGCTTCGTGGTTAGTTTTGGGCCTTCCTCTTTCTATCTAATTTGGGCCTGTCCACTTTGGAACACTTCGCTTGCCTGATTTATGTCTTGTAATAAACAAATGCTACTTAGGTATGGTTACTTTGCTCTATGACGTTGTAGAAAGCAAGACAGCTTTTGGATATTCGATATGAGTATAGGTTTAGCAAGATATGCTATCCTTTTAGAAGCATTAACTTGACTTCTTAACTTAGATGTGTACAGTAAATTTGGTAGTCACAACAAAAGGCCTGATTGATCAAATCCTCCCAACATTATCTTCTAACAGCCAATCGACTTCCCAACTCGTGTAAATTGGCCAAAAGACAAGTTGAATGGGTTAAGAGGGGCAATCCCATTTTCCACTGTGTTTCGAACAAAAACTAAGTTGACTAAAGCACAAGTAGCTGGGATGTTATTGCTCTTTATACCAGTTGAATTGATATAGACTATGCACTAGTTCTAGTACCATCATACAACAACCGGAGGAAGCTGCAATTGTAAGAATGAGAAGTTGATAAGGCAAACTTAGTATAAAGGAATGCATTCAACCGTATTATTTACTCTATTTCCTCACTAATTGTAATGGAAGTGTACTAATCTGAAATTTAAAGGGAGTACGCAGTAGAATTCAGCTGTTCCTCCAATTCTTATTGATCAATTTTATCTTCTTTCACTCCTTAGACATACTACAAATATAAGTAACTATTAGGACGATTATTATTGCTGTTTTTGGTTAAACCACAATATGGTTCAAGAGCTCCTGCAGTAGTGAGGCTCTGGTGTGCTAAAGAAGTTTTGTCATTTTAAGCAGGACTTCGATGGAAAGCAGTTTTGCTTGGTTCACATATTTTTCAGTTTTTCTAAGTAAGATGCCTTGATAGAGGAAACACGTCCTTACTGGAAACTGCGAATCGCTAAATTTAGAGTGCTTTTCGGAAAAGTTAAAAATAAGGGATTGGGTGTACTAGATGTAACATGTTCAAAAGGACAAAGTTGACCCAACGAAACATTATTTCTAATAGAAGTATGACTTTACAAAAAGGCAGGGGATATTGGATGATAACAAATTAAAAGGATTGCAGAAGATCACGCTACCAACTCGCCATTTATAGTAATCAACTATTTAGATCTTATTTGAAAAGTATTTCATATCCGTGAGATTGAAGTAGCAAGAAAATCTAACACATCAAAAGTCCAAGATTGGCAATGGAAATAGTGTCCGAAGTGTACCTAGCTAGTAGGAGGCTGTGAAGTGAAGGAATGGCCAGGAATAAGGGATATCTATAGGAATTAAACCAAATTAAAGTGTGATCAATTTAAGAGATAATTCTTGTTTGATCTTTCATACCTCTCTAAATTGTCTTTCTAGTCAAAATCCCTCTGAAGTCAGATATCTGGTTTCTGTTAACGTTAGTTTGTCCTGGAGTATTATAAAAACGGATGGTACTAGCTAGTTTATTATGAGTACCAGACTAAAAAGTTAATGAAATCAAATACTACGCTTTTTTCGCCGGACTTTTCCTATATAGCTATTGTTGAATATCTTTTAAGCGGCAAAATTATACCGTTTCATTTACAAATTTTCAAGAGAAGTGACACAGAAGAAGATATGAAAGCCCTTAGTTGGATTTGATTGGGTGTACAAAGAAAACCGATAAACCACACTAAACCGATAATCCGAGTCAAACCGGAAAAAAAAAACCGATGTGGTTTGGTTTGATTTGATTTGGTATTGAAAAATAAAACCCGACCATAATTGGTTTGGTTTGGTTTTAACTAAAAAAGGTCAAACCGAAACTAAACCAATCCGATAATACATTTATATAATTTTTATAATATTTTATACATATAAATATTTATTGTAATGTAATTTATAAATATTTCTTAAACTTTTTCACAGTTTTATCTTTTAACGTATTATTTCAACTTTAGACTTAACGTTCTTGAATAATAAATAAATTTTATAATCCATAAATGTAGTGACTCAAACAAAGTTCAAATCAATACTAATGCTAACAAAAGAAATTCAATTCAATACTAAAAATGACGATAGTGTTGGATAATTATTTTAGTTTTACATTGGTTTAAATGAAAATGCATAACTTACTTTATCTTTTTCTTTAATGCTTATTTATGTAATTAATATTAGTACTTATTAGCTTTACTTATTTTAGCATGACCTATATAGTATTTTTAGATTATGTTGATTTTCATTATGGCTTATTAATTAGCAATATTTGTTTTATGTAATTTTATTATTTTATCTTTGTTATTGAATATTTTAGTATAATACTATGACTTATCTCATATTATTGTATTAGTTTATTGGAAAACATATTATATAGTCGTATTTTAGTAGGACTTAAGAAATATTTGGAGCACAAGTTACATATTTTATGCTATGAAGATTTTTTCGGAAAAAAAAAAACGAAAACCCGAAAATGAAAAACCTGACTTTGTTGGTTTGGTTTGGTTTATAAATTTAAAAACTTGACACCATTGATTTGGTTTGATAATTGAAAAATTCGAACCAACCCGACTTATGTACACCCGTAGATTTGAACCGCAACAATTAGGCTGCAAATTCATTCTATTAGATAGGGTGACTTCTATCAAAACATATAATCATTATTTTTTGGTATTTATTGTACTAATTTTTTTTTTTTTTTTGGCAAGACACTGATATAACTTGAAGGTAAATTAAAGCTACTCGGAAATGAAAATCTTCAAGCATCTCATCATATCGCATTCAATTATCTGTTTTCGATTGAAGTGAAAGGAGGCTCCATCGTGCTTTGTGTTTTACATTCGAACTTGCCCATATAAAAAGTAAAATTTCTTAGACTTTATACAGTAAAATATATTTTATTTTCTTTTGTGGACGTCTAAAGCAACTAAAAAGTACAAATATAATACTTGCGTAATTCGTAAATCAGCCAATTATGCGTTAAGTCAGCTATTATTTCTATTATTTGCTTCGATAGACGTGATAAGTGATAGATCCAAGAGGGTTATTAAGTCACTTGATCTAAACGAAAAAAATATTAGTCAAATCTATGGATTTGATTAAATGAGAAGCTGGAGAATTTACTCCAATATAATGATATTGGTAAATGGTGGCCGAATTATATATATATTTTGTTGATGCGAAAAAGGTTGTGAAACTTCAATCTTAAGTGTGGAGGGTATCGTGGCTTTTTAATCTTTCTATGCTTATTTATATAACTAGAAGATTTGCAGCACATTCTGATTATGCATGGTTCTTTTACTAGCTGGTACTACAATGGTGAGTTCAGTTTATATAACACAAAAGCGTTCTTGTTATTGTTTACCTTTGATTACTGAAAATCTTAACCGAAAACTAAAATCTAAAATTCCTTATTTGTGTTTGTCCATATATTTGATCGCTAATTATTTCTTTTGTATTGAGTTGTTTCTATTTTTCGCACATAAATGATAATTTATAAAATTATATGCTACATTAGAGAATTAATTAAAAAATGTTTTTTTTGCCCGAGGGTCTAAACGGTGGTGAAGCCACACGGTCAAAAGGTGGTCAATTGACCACCATTCGTCGAAAAATTACATTGTATACATAGGTAAAATATTATAGTTTAGAGATATATAACACATATTTTACACTCTTTATCGTGGATTTTTAAAACAACTTTGAAAAATTTCTAGGTTCGGTACTAGGTCTAAAGCATTTGGGTCATGATGATGTGGTTTAATTTGCAGGTTTACTTGGGAATTTTCTTGGTTTTGTTGTGCATGTTTTCTCCTGTATGGAGTGCTGACGACATTAAAACTTTCAATGTCGTGAATTTTGGGGCAGTCGGAGACGGAAGAACGGATGATCTCCCAGTAAGTAAAAACCATTACTATTTCTTGAATTTTCTAGCATTCGAGCTTATATGTGCATTTACACCGATTTAGAGCAACTACAAGTACTCTTATATATTTCCTCGAATATGTGAGAATTTCTAAACATGGATGTATAATTTGAACTGTGGATATTATGCAGGCTTTCCTCAAGGCATGGGAAACTGTCTGTCAATCGGAGTCGAGTCGTGTAATTCTTGTTATACCAGAAAAAAAGAAATTCTTACTGACGCCTTCAACATTTGAGGGTCCTTGCAAACCCTCTTTTATCCATATTCAGGTCATTCCCTTCAGCCTTTTTGCTCAACATTATTAAGAAACAAACAAGCATATTTAACTAGGATTTATATTATACACCACAAACAATATGTCAAATTCTAACACTACATCGTAATTTAACTTGGTGTGACACAATATCAGTTTTCTATTTCATTCTATTTATTACGAATAGTTATACGTAATTATCTTTTAAGTAACCTGATTATATCAATGTATAAAAGTTAAACTCATATAACTAAGCTAGATCAAAACAATGCTGAGATATCTGATAACTTATTTTGTTAGTGGTGTCTGTTTGCAGGTATCAGGAAATATAATTGCACCTAACTCAAAATCGGGATGGGATGGACGTGCAACCAATGCATGGCTCATTTTCGAGAATATCGACCATCTTACTGTTAATGGAAATGGAGTTTTTGACGGCCAAGGCCATGTATGGTGGTCTAATCCTTGCTTGGATGATAACAACCCATCCCAAGTAAGCATTAATTAAAGCATATTTTCAAAGGCTTCTATGGTGAAAACTGAAAAGAAACCTTTAGATATCTAGCAAAATGTCTTACATATGGAAATATTTTTTGGCCAGGAAACACAATGCAAAGGACCAACTGTGAGTATACAGTTAATCTATTTCTCAAATTTCCTCTATATATGTGTGCACATAATGTGATGATCTTCGTATATATATAGGCATTGATTTTCAGACGATGCGACCGGCTTCGAGTTTGGGGAGTAACGCTTATTAGAAGCGCTAGAAGTCATATCATATTGACTGCTTGCAATGAAGTTAGCATCGCTAATATTCGTATTATGTCCCCCGGTGACAGTCCCAACACCGATGGGATAGACGTTTCCGCTAGCACAAACGTACGAATACACAACTCTCTCATTGCCACAGGTACATTTTCATTATGAGATTTATTTCTACTCACTAACAATGTAAAAGAATCTTTATAATGTACAACTTTTTTACAATGTCAAGTCACTCAAAATATAACTTATCATAGCTGCTCTAATAAGTGAAATTAAACTTAAAAGTAAAGCAAGTGGCATGTACTATAAATGGTTAAAATATAGAGTCAATGTATATAAGTTAAATCCTTTTACTATTACCCCTTTTTGATTTATCTGTCGAATTACAACTTTTAGTTAAGAGTACAAAATTTACTTGCTTTTTATTATAATTTGGGCAATGAATTATGATAGGCGATGACTGTATTGCAATAGGAGGAGGATCGTCCAATGTCAATATAAGCGGCATAACATGCGGACCAGGCCATGGTATTAGGTAATTAATTAATTACTGGTTTTTCAAATCCAGTTTACTAGAATGTTGTAAAATTGTACATAAAAGTTTTGAATTTTTTTTATGGCTGTAGTATTGGATCCTTGGGAGAAGGAGGATTTGAAATTGTGGAAGATGTGCGCGTACGAAATTGCACGATTAAAGACACCTTAACAGGAGTAAGAATTAAGACCTGGCAGGTAATGTGCACTTCGTTTTTTCATCAGTTGCAAAATACTCTGACAATATTAGTCATTTAAACTTGACAAATACAAGCAGTTCATTTTTACAGCCATAACTAGCTAACATGTTAGTTTTCAAATGGAACAGGGAGGCAAAGGGTATGCAAGGAGGATCACTTTTGAAGGAATAAAATTGGTTGCAGTCAACAATCCCATCATCATCGACCAATTTTACTGCCCCAGCCGAGTCAATTGCAAAAATGATGTGAGACCACATATATTTACTACTGTAATACACTAACATTGAAATGTGAAAAGTAAACCAAGAAAATAAAAATAGAAAAAGAATACTGTTTGCAAATGTTGGCACAAGTTGATACTTCTTTAGTCAGCATCCGCATATTACTAGTGAACTACTTTCCAACAGTTTGACATTACTAACCTAGAAAACAAGATAGTTTACCTGCTATAACAAGTTAAAATATAGTAGCCATGTTAAAATTTCAGTGTATATAAGTTCAATTTCTAGTGAACTGTTTACTAACAGTTGAATTTCATTACTAAGTGACTGTTTTGACTAATTTAACACAGACAGCTGCAGTTGCATTGAGCGACATAGCATTCAGAGGAATATCAGGGACTTCCCTGATGGACGAGGTGATAAATCTGAGCTGCAGCGAAACTGTTGGCTGCAAAAACATACTTGTCGATCATGTGTATATATCATCTGTTAAGGGTAACCCTGTTCATGCCAAGTGCGTTAATGCTCATGGAAGACACACTCATACTAGGCCTGTTGTGAACTGTCTGCTGCCATAGTTATGATGTTACAAAACATACCTTATTGTTCAACAATAAAATATAGGGTGGGCTGGGAGGATGTTGTACCATTATTCTCAACTGTTATAGGTTTATAGCTATTTTGCTATTTTAGGGAATTACTAGATTCAAGGCTTATGGATACAGTTTCTGTAACCAATAACTAGTGAAATGCCACCACTGTTTTTGCTTTTCTTGATAGGTTCAACAGCCACAATAAACTTTTTTATGCAAAACATGCGGATCAACTGTTGTAGGTTTATATTTATACTGCTATTTAGGGAATCACTAGATTCAAGGCTTATGGATACAAATTCATTAACGAATAACTAATTAGAGCCACAATTAATTCTTTTTCCGATAAGCTCAGAAGCTACTTTTATCTTTGTATGCAACATTATATCCGAATTAGAGGGACAAAATAAATCCTAGAGCATTTCATTCGGACCTTTAGTATTTTACAGTACAATTACAATATTAGAGTTGGAACTTATGTACAAAATCGCAAATTCCCTTTACCAGCGCCTAACATAAAAGATACAATTAATTGTCAGAACAAGATGTCAGATAGAAAATAAGAACTTTAATATAGAATCAAATTAATAAGATCTATTGTCCAGCATTCTCTTTCTCCATTGTGTAACTAATCATAACACCAGAGCCATATAATAAGATAAGAATAGAGAAGTTTAGATTCTAAATATGCAGATAGCAGCAAGTGATTATAAACTATATCAAATTCTGTTCTATACAAGAGAGTATTTTACTTGCATGATAGAAAAAGTACCAGTTTCTGTATGTCTGCAATCAAATGATGTTGCGCCATCTCAATTCTTACATGAACCGAAGCACCTAAAGAGTGTTTGGCACCTCCAGTTATATCTCACATGAATCAGAGCGGCCAAAGAGTGCATAACGGTTATTGGCAACATTATCATATGCAAAGTCTCGAATGAATCTGCTAAAATGAGGGAAGAATTAAGCACCAGAAGATGAAGCAAGTTCTTCTTATACTCCACTAAGTTAAAACTGGGATCAGAACAGTGAAAACTTACAGAGGCACAAATTGTAAGAAAAAGGCTAGCTGAGGGAAAGGCAAGTTAATGTACTCCATAATCTTCAGAACAGCTTCGGATTTCACATAAGACCTGAAATGAATACAGTCTTCACTAGTTACTCATTCCGTGATTACTGCCATTTTAGTATGCATCTGGACAAAATTTGAGTTAGCTGAGAAAAAATTCAAGTCGAAGTTGAAAAAAGTTTGTGTTTAGTTTGTTTGTGCACTAAGTATAGAGTTATGATCCTTGTCCCACCCTCGCCCTCCCACCTAAAAAATATTAAAAAAGAATAAACTTGGTTCAGCATTAGAGCCATGTTAGACAGCATACATATCCCTTTTTAATTGGAGCATACAGCATACCTATCTTTTTCAACAAGCACAACACTTGAAATATCATCAGGAGCTCTGCCAGATCTCCTCAACAGATTTTTCCCTGCTTCACTTTGTAAAGCTTCATACCTAATTCTCCTGGATATCGACGGAATGTGGAATTAAAGGAGTAGTAACCTTCATGAGAATCAAGAAATCAAGGAACATCAACTGATGATGATTACACTAAGAAGCCTGACTGGTAAGAGTCAATAACACTCCCTTCTCTAATTAGATGAGCTCAGATAGTTTCTCTTAGCAGACTCTTCTTAATAAGCAATGCGAGCCTTTTATTCATCAAATAGTTAAGAGACAACGTCTTTTGACCTGGGCTCACCATTTCAATTTCCATTCTATGTTCTATCTGAAGTAGAATATTACCAAATATATTTAGGAAAATTATGCAGCAGAGGGACCTCTTAAACACTAACCAAGACGATAAGAGTATGATAGAACAAACATTAAGGGTAAACATAAAGTAAATTTCTGAAAGCAGAACTAGCACATAGCTCCGGTCACGACACATAACTTTGTAAACCAGCTAGAATATCTGATCAAGAGCCATCAAATTTGCTGAGACAGATATCTTCTTTCATATAAAAATAAACCATACTTAAAGAGCTTGATTGTACAGAGGGAAGGAAGTTTGAATGTAGACATCCTTTCAGCCAAAAACAAGAAAAGGTGAGAACACCAACCTTGTACTATCATTATCACGGACAAACTTTACACCTCCATTACACAGATTACACACGCCTGCAAGACATGCAAAACAATTCTAATTAGTTTCACGCGCTATGTTGTCCAAAACCACCAAACAGAGGATTGCTACACTATCCGAGATCGATTATCATAAACTTTAAACTTGCATTTCATGATAACATGGAGAAATTCTGAGGCTTGGAATAGCTGTGGTCAAAACTTGAAAATTTGTTTCAAATACATCAACACAGACAAAATAAAAATGATGATGTTGTGCTTGAGAATTGACAAATTCATAAAACGCAGGCACCAAGTTGAGCATTAGGGAGCTTGGGATACTTATGTTGTGCAACAAGGAGCAGGAAAATTACCTAAAATCACATTCTTGTTAAATAAACAGCAAGCAAATTCAATCATTATATGGTAAATACCTTTTTTCCCCTCTGAGAGGTAACTTTTACTCAATAAAATAATACCAAGGAGGTATTAAACAGTAGAAAATTAATTGCTAAATGCCTAATCTTGCTCCGCAGCATTAAAACCCTTTACTTTCACTATAATTTATTATATATAACATCAATTCCTAATTGAACTGACAAAGAAAAGTGATGTAGGAAATCAAGGGTATTGAAAAAATAGGAGGATAAACCATGCTACATGTAACCATACCATCGAATAACATAATAGGGCGATTATCACCCTCAAAGAAACTTGCAGTTGCCTTCACCCAATCCACCGTTTCACGGCTGCTACTGCTGGTGGTCGGCGGAGTTGATAAAGTTGCAAACGGAGTGAATTGCCGGCGAAATCTAGCATGAGCCGACGGAGTTACAGTTAAACCTGCGAACCTCGCGGGTGCAGTGAACGCCATGTTCATTGGAACCAATTTCAAAAATCAGTTTGCCAGATAAAAAAGGTAGTTAAAATTAGCCCTTGCCTCTGCTCTTAAAATTCTTCTTGCAATGCAATTTACATCAAACACTAGTTCCCAATTCTTTAAAGGGAGCTTCAATTACTAGTCACTGAGAATGTATATAATATGGCCACGTGGAATTGCCAATACCGCTAATTTTTTAGTAAAACCAATCCGGTTTAAGAGGCGATTCTATTAAATTTGTTGGCCTTTGATATTTGTTGTGGCTAAGTGCACAATAGTCGCTTTTAGGCTTTTAGCACCGCTACCTAAAATTTATTATTAATTTTTGTACGGGTCGAAATCTATTTTTAGTAGAAATAGTGTTAGTAAAATATTTCTGCGATGACACGCGTCGAAGTAATTTAATTATCAAAGAAGGTCGTAGTCGAAAAGTTAGCAGGAACATGGTCGAAGAGTTAGCAGAACCGTGATCAAAGAGTTAGCAAGACCAAAGTCTGAAGAGTTGTCATCAAGGGCGAGGTCGAGCACCCTTAACGAAGTTGTAATGGCTAGTTTCGAGATAGGACACAAAAGTGTGAATATTCTCTGCACTTGTACTATTAGGGTTTTTAGGAACATGTTCCTTATAAAAGAGATAGAGACATAATGATAGGGGACATGTGATATTTATTTATAAAAAAACACACTTTGACTTGAGAAAGAGAATCGGATCTCATTGTTAAGATACATCACATTTTCACTGAGATTCTTGTCTATACTTTTCCACTAGACCCGAAAATAACTCAAATATTCAAGGGATTGTCTATCATTCATCATTGTCAGAAATAGCATCCACTTATTCCATCCTTTCTTGGGTGACTCATTCATTCTATTTACTTAAATGTCATTTATTGTTATTCATTGATATTGAATGCTACACTATTACCTTTGATTTTTAGAATATTTATTGCATTCTACCGTCACTGTCCGATTATATCTACGTAATATTTGTTGCTTTTTCAAGAACTCCATCTTAGAGATATTATTGTTAGTTAAGATTAACCCTCCTTTATATAAATTAAATTATTTGAACCAAGATCTATATTTTTTGATCAAATAATTTGGCGCCGTCTGTGGGAATTTCTTAGTTAAAATTTTAGTTTCCTCTAGATCTACAATTAGCGCAAGTTACTAACGTCAAAAAAACACTGAGATATCCTTTCTTTGTGTATACAAAACCTTACATGGCAGGTAACCAAGGAGAAAGGACAAAAATAATAAGTGACTTCCCAACCAACCTCATGAATGTCATCACGAAAGCTGTGAAATAGTAGGTGAGGACACGACGCCCAACGCGTCCCCTAGGCGAGAGAGGTCACCACCCCACACTGCAGCATAATAAAATCGAGCGAAAAAAGGGGCCTACACGTCTACAGAGGATGGGACGCCCCCAGCTGTGAAAAAACTCCTCGAGGCGTGGTTGACCGACACGCTAGCAAGAGTCCTCAACAAACTCGCTCCAGGAATGACTGCAGAAACCGCAAGGGCTTGCGCGATACAACAAGCAGACAAGCAGTGCAACCGACCCCTCCCTCCAACGACAGGTATAACTCACAATGTTACTGATAGTGCAGGTGACTAGGCCCCTGCTATCATTCTAAAGAGGATGGAAGAAATGGAGAATGAAAATAAGGCACTCCGTGACTAGATGAAAGAGCACCAAGAACGAGTCGACAAGATACCGGGAGCTCCTAAGCTGCTGCCAAAAAGGGACGCCGATAGGTTCGTAGAGCACCCGTATAGCGATGATACAGCCCCGCATGCCATACCAATGACCTTCAAAATGCTGCCCTACCTCAAGATATACGACGGAATGACCGATCCTGAAGATCATGTGACTCACTACATCACCGCCGTGAAAGGCAATGACCTCACCAAGGAACAAGTGTCCTCTATTTTGCTAAAGAAGTTTGGCTAAACCCTCACGGGAGGGGTATTGGTATTCACAGCTACCAGCCCGTTCCATAGAAACGTTCGAAGATATGGCCGATAAGTTCGTAACCGCCCATGCCGGAGCTAAGAGGGCCGAGGCGAGAGTAAATGACATATTTGCTATCAAGCAATCCTTGGGAGAGGGACTAAGGGACTTCCTTGCCCGGTTCAACAGAGTAAGGATGACTCTGCCAAACGTATCCAAAGGGATGGTGGTCGCAGCTTTTCAGAACGGGTTGAGTAGAGAGGGTTCAAGAGCAACTAGAAAACTGTTGAGTCGATTGATGAAGTATCCTCCAATCACTTGGGACGAAATCCACAATGCTTATTGTACGGAGGTCCGAGCAGACGAGGTCGACCTCAACGGACCAACTCACCGGCTAACCTCGGTACAAGCCGAATCTAGAAAAGAACGAAGAAACAGTACCAGAAGAGATCATCCGATTCCATAACCTAACAGGGAACGCCACCAACCATATGTCAGGGCAGCCGCCGCACCCTCCCTTAGCTATGAAAAAGGCCCGTCCAGGCCAAGGACAGGGACTCATCGGAACAAAATAAGTATGCCTCCTTTATTATCTGCTCACAATTTTTGTGTGTCGCCTACAGAAATAGTCTACGCTCTAGAGAAACTCGGAACAAAAGTAAAGTGGCCGTTGAAGATGAGGCCAGACCCGAACACCATAAAATCCGACGCCCTCTGTGAGTTCCACTAAGAACGCGGGCACAAAACAGAAAATTGAATAGCCTTTAGCCAATAAGTCGTAAACATGTCACGACAAGGGCACCTCAAAGAGATGCTAAGCGATAAGGGAAGGACCGATTATGCTAGAGGACATGAACATCAAGGCCCGCCAAAGACGCCATCGCCAGTTCGTACCATTAACATGATCATTGGCGGCGACGACGATGCCTCTATCAACGACGTGAAGTTCACCAGCACTCACAAGCTCAAGCGGTCTATCACCCACGAGCGGTACGACGGACTCGAAAAAGTATCATCTTCGACGAGTCGGATGCCGACAGTTTGACTTTCCCTTATAATTATGCCCTCGTTATTACTTTATGCATTTTAGATACCGATGTAAAATGCATCATGGTGGACGATGGAAGCGGTGCGTGTATTATCCATCCCCGAGTCCTTACCCAAATGAGGCTCGAGGATAAGATAGTGTCGTGCTGCATCATGGTAACTGGTTTTTAATAATGCAGCTGAGCGGACATCCGGTGAAATTACACTCTCGATCTTGGCCGGCGGTGTGACTCTGGAGACGATATTCCACACCATGGACCAGGCCACTACGTACAACGCCATAGTGGGACGACTATGGATACACCCCATGAGAGCCATCCACTCCAGCCTATACCAAGTAATTAAATTCCCAACACCATGGGGGATATTCAGCATACGCGGGGAACAATGCACGTCCCAAGAATGCTACCGCATTACCTTGGACAGCACAACCACCCAACAGAAAAAAGACAAAGAAAAAGAAGCATAGCAATCAACAGGGTCGAGGTCGAAACAAGAATAGATGGGGATGTCATCATGGATCCCGACACGGTCGAGGCTACAGGTTCGACCGTAGAAGACCTCGACCCCATTCAATTGGACCTCAATGAACATAGCAAGAAGGCTTATATCGGCTGTAAATTCCAGGAACCAGGTAAATTCAGTCAATTCTTAATAGCTAATGTAGATTTGTTTGCTTTTAGCCATGCAGATATGCCGGGCATCCCAAAGGAAATTGCCACACACAAGTTAAACGTCGACCCATTCCACCCCCCAGTAAGTCAAGTCAAGCATAAATTCAACTCTTCCATCAACGATGCAATCCGCAAGGAGGTGGAAAAACTGTTAGAAAATGGCTCCATTAGGGAGTCAAAGTACCCTAAGTGGATAGCCAACGTAGTGATGGTCAAAAAGAAAAATGGAAAATGGCGTATGTGCGTGGATTTCACAGACTTGAACAAAGCATGTCCGAAGGATTTGTTCTCATTACCCCACATCAACCAGCTCATCGACGCAACAGTCGGGCACGAACTATTGAGTTTCTTAGACGCTTACTAAGGCTATAATCAAATTCTTATGGAGGAAAAAGACCAAGAGAATACCACATTCATCACCTACCAAGGAATGTATTGCTATAGGGTCATGTCGTTCGGACTGAAAAATGTGGGGGATACTTATCAAAGATTGGTAACCAAGATGTTCAAAGACCAGCTCGGTAAGACCATGGAGCTATATATAGACGATACGTTGGTCAAGTCTGAAAGGGCAGAGGATCACATCGATCATTTGAAAGAAACTTTTGACATAATCAGACAATACGGAATGAAGTTGAACCCGGAGAAATGTGCATTTGGCGTAGCCTCGGGAAAGTTCTTAGGTTTTCTAGTGTCGGATCGAGGCCAACCTAGACCAAATCAAAGTTATCGAGAGGATACCAGAACTTTTAACCACCAAGAAACAAGTCCAAAGTTTGATTGGTCGTATCGCATATTTGCAGGATGACACACTCCTAGGCGACAAAAAAGAGGCCAAAAAACTAAGAATACAAGCGGCCAGTCTCCTTCATAGAGACCTATACAAGAGGAATTATGGCGGCTATCTAGCGAAGTGCTTAGGCTTGAACCAAACCCAGCGCATCTTCGAAGAAGTCTACGAAGGCCATTGCGGAGCTCACTCTGGCTATCGAGCACTGGTTAGATGCCTCAAACGGGCGGGTTACTACTGGCCCACCACGAAAAAGGATGCCGCAGACTTCGTGAGTAAATGCGAACAATGCCAAAAGTATGACCCGATGATTCACCAAGCAGGCGAATACCTCCACTCGGTCACCTCCCCTTGGTCGTTCATCAAATAGAGAATGGACATTGTGGGGCCCCTCCCAGCAGGGCGAGGCAATGTACGATTAATTTTGGTTTTAATTGACTATTTCTCTAAATGGATGGAAGCAGGAGCGTTCGCCCAAATACGGGAACAAGAAGTAATCACCTTTATATGGAGAAACATCATCCGTCGATTCGGCCTACCCAAGGAAATCAACTGTGACAACGGACCCTAGTTCATAGGAAAGAAAATCATTGAGTTCTTCGAGAAATGGCATATCAAGAGGATACTCTCAACCCCATATCACCCAGCAGGTAACGGGCAAGTAGAATCCTCCAACAAATCCATACTAAACATCATGAAGAAAAAACTCGAAAATGCCAAGGGGCTATGGCCAGAAGTACTACCAGAAGTGTTATGGGCCTACCGAACAACTCCGAAGACGAGCACATGAGAGACACCATACTCTCTGGTCTATGGGACCCAGGCAGTTATACCGGTCGAGGTCGGAGAACTCAGACTAAGGTACTCTCATGAAAGCGGTATGAGTAACGACGAGGGTGGAAGGCAAGAACTCGACGAAATCGATGAACAAAGAGATATGGCGTACATAAGAATGGTTGCCAGAAAACAACAAGCAGAACGCTATTACAACAAGAAAGAAAAGGTCCGACCACTTAATTTCGGGGACTACGTACTGAAAGCCAAAACTCAAGCGAGCAAAGACCTCCAGGAAGGCAAGCTGGAACAAACTGGGATAGTTCATACAATATCAGAGCCAAAGCGAACAAGGGTTCATTCCAACTAGAGACAATGGAAGGAAAGCAACTACCAAACAACTGGAATATCAACCACCTCAAGTACTTCAACTTCTGAGAGAAAAAGTGTCCCCCAAGTCGGGAGGCAGGAGTCACAGAAGGAACAGAGATGGGCTCCCGAGTTACGGTAGCCGAGGTCGAGACCAAAGTGAAAGATACAATGGTCGTAACCGGAGCCGAAATCAAAAAGGCAGCAACCGCCCTATGGAAAGAAGGCACTGGTGCTCGGCTCCTTCGAGAACCCCTGCCTGAAAAATAGGCAGTACTAAGTCAACAAAATGAATTCGCATATAATAGGGGACGGAGTGGCCGCGGCCAAAGATAAGAAATTACCAGTCGAAGGGAGAGCATGCCCGAACTTCTTGAAAAAGCTTGGCCAATCACAGATCTGTACGATATGAGGGAGGAGTCGCTCGACCCAGTCAGAAATATAAGGGGCCAGAGGAGGAGGAGGATTGTTAGCTACAAAGGGGAAAATAAAAAGTCATCATTAATCAAAACTCATAGTCAAAAGTAAGAACAAAAGGAAATAGGGCACTCACGCGTGTGGTTCCAAGCTTCGGAAAAGCCGTTGATGTTGGCCACGACGCCCTTGGTCCTGACGAAGAAGAAGTTAAGCCAGAAACTGATGATTAGCTTTATCATCCATTTTTATCACCAATCACTTTCCTCCTCAGTGGCGAAGGTTCAACATCATCCCCTTATAAAAGCCAAGGGCGAACAGGTGTATCAAGTGTTGTAGTGTCAGGTCGACCCCGGCCAGCTCGACGAATTTGGTCAACATCTTTATCACCTTGTAGACGTACTGTGAAAGCTGAGCTGGGCAAACACCGTAATGGCGACAAAATTCCTCCACTAGCAGGAGGAGAGGAAGAGAACGTCCGATGAGGAATGGATATGCATAAAGGGTGCAGTACCCAGGGCGGTGTACCTATACCACGTCTCCTCTGGCAGGGATCAGCTCAGCATGGCTAGGAAGGCCGAATTTGGCCTTGAGTTCCGCCAATTCTTTAGGCATCATCAGTGATTTAAAAATTCCAGGCGCAACATCTGATACTTTAGTAAGATCGGACCTGGAATCGGGATTACGCGGGATTATCTCCTCCACCATCGGGAATGCTTCATCCTCAACAACGGCAGAAGCACCTTCCTCATGAGAAGGAAATACCATTGCCAAGGGGGCAACACGACTCCCCTCACCGGCCTCAGAAGGTACGTTATACATGATGCAATATAGTGAAAGAGAATAACAAGAAAGAGGGAATGAGGAACAAAGTGAATCACATAAACATAGAGAAAAAGGGCTCTGCAAAGAAGATGAAGGGTAAGCTAGTGCTAGAAAATAAGAAAGAGTTTAAAAAGTTCCAAAATCGACAAAGCTTCTCTTATTTATAAGATTTGGGAGGCACCAGAATCGAAACGGTGGGTCATAATTAGCACGGAAATTGAAACGACAGAGCCAATCAAGAGTCACACCTAAATCGATGCAACGCGTTAGGAAATGTCGTCATTATGACGCATGATGTCATGACATCACTTCTTCTCTTGGACCAGATGGCTCCGACAGGCTTCCCGGGTAATTCAAAAAATTCAAAATATGCGAACCTCAGAAGGCCACGTAGCCCCGTCTTCACGACTACGACCTCAGCCAACTCTATAAAATCGAATTATGAACGACATTGTCTGCTCACCGACATCGTCCGTGGGAACAACCTCGATAAGCGGAAGGACTAACTGTATGGGTAAAAATTTATTTTTAGTCGAAATAGTGTTAGTAAAACATTCATGTGATGCCACACGTCGAAGTAATCTAATTATCAACAAAATCCGTGGTCAAAGAGTTAGCAGGAACGTGGTCGAAGAGTTAGTAGGACCGTGATAAAAGAGTTAGCAAGACCTAAGTCGAAGAGTTTTCATCAAGGCCGAGGTCGAGCACCCTTAACGGAGCTGTAACAGCTAGTTTCGAGATAGGACACAAAAGTGAATATTCTGTGCACTTGTACTATTTGAATTTTTAGGAACATGTTCTCTATAAATAAAAAGAGACATAATGATAGGGACATGTGATATTCATTTGTAAAAAACACACTTTGACTTGAGAAAGAGAATCGGATCTCATTGCTAAGATACAAACATCACATTTTCACTGAGATTCTTGTCCATACTTTTTCACTAGATCCGAGAATAACTCAAATATTTAAGGGATTGTCTATCATTCATCATTGTGAGAAAGAACATCCACTTATTCCATCCTTTCTTGGGTGACTCATTCATTTTATTTACTTAAATGTCATTTATTGCTATTCATTGATATTGAATGCTACACTATTACCTTTGATTTTTAGAATATTTATTGCATGCTACCGCCATTGTCCTACTATATCTACATAATATGTGTTGCTTTTTCAAGAACTCCATCTTAGAGATATTATTGTTAGCTAAGATTAACCCTCATTTATATAAATTTAATTATTTGAACCAAGATTCATATTTTTTGGTCAAACACAATTTATATCACACATTTGGCTTATTCAGAGTTAAATTGATCCATTTTTAAAATTAAATTGGATTAGTTCAATTTAATATTTTAAAATTAAAATATTGAAATAATATATAAAAAGTATTATGTTGCAATTCTTCTTATATCAATATGATTAAAAAGTAATATTTCGAAATATTAGTCAAATTTTACACGATTTGAATCTCAAAAAGTAATATGTGTCATATAAATTGAAACGGAGAATATAATCAAAGTATTTAAAGTTTAATCGCTTTAAAATCGAACTTCAAATTTTAGATTTGAATTTCAACTGTCAAAGCTTAATTTTATGAGATTGAAGTTTGAATGGCATTTCGAACTTTAGATTATGGGTATGAAGTTAAGTTTTGGACTTTTGGCAGTTCAAAACTTTGGACACGTGGTTTAGCCTAACTTCAGACACGTGGTTTGAAGTTTGAACGGTCCTCAATTTTCATCATCTGTTTAATTTTCTTGTTCTTTTATAATATGCCATTCTAAACTATCAAACATATGATTCAACAAGTACCTAACCACTGAAGAAAGCAAAATTTAAACTGAGAAATGTTTGTCAAACCTTCTTACGAAAATAGTGTTAATAGTTGTTAAACAAAATATATCCATCATTAAACATTCATTCCTAACAACAATAGTGTTAATAGCTGTTAAGCAAAATATTTCGATCATTAAATATGCATTCCATAAGCCGCACGCATCTAAGAAGAGGATAATTTATAACAAATTTTTCCTTTCGAAATAATTGCTAAATAAAACATCTCCCTCATTGAACATGCATTCCATAGACTTGCAGGAGCTCGACTTTAAAATTTTCGAACTCCACTTGCAGCCGTTCGAATTCCATTAGGATTTCCTGAATTTTATGGTGCTACATTTTAACTAATTGTCGCATTTTAAATTCTGACTATTTTCAATTACGTTAAAAATACTGGCGGTATTCTAACGCCCTAAAAGTGGCTATGTGGTATATACTTGTATACGGTCAAAACCGAGCTTGCCCTTCGTATGACTAATCGAGACTGGAACATGATAGACCAAGGTTCAACCTCGTGTAGTATCGAGCCATGATGCGAAGTTAGGTTGCCGAGCTCGTGACCCAGAGACCGATCAAGATCAAGATCGGCCAAGATCGAGATCGAGCAAAATAGAGACCGATCAAGATCGAGACCGAGCAAAATAGAGATCGAGCAAGACCGAGGAAAGCTTATCGAGCCAAAAAACAGAAAGCCGGAATATCCGCAATTGGGCGAGAATCTCGGCAAAAATCTTGACGCACATCAAGGAGAGGCCAATTAATTAACCTATCATGAGATTCCTTATTGTATTTAGAATTATATTAAGAGTAGGACTTCCCTACTATATAAAGGGGGTCTGATCATTTGTAGAGGGGGATTACATTCACGCAATACAAAGCTATACATTGTTTTCTTTCAGCTTTCAATATTTTGTTACTCTGTTCATATACTAGCGGAATCTCCACTTGGTTCGAGAGTGACCTGACTCGAGGGCCAAGGCTAATTGATTCGCCTGGTTTGCATTTATTTCTTTTACAGTTAATTTCAATATTAATATATATATTTTTAATTTTATACCAAGGTATATCACGTATCCTTAGAGCCGTGTATAAATTCAATTGTTATCCGATTTTTGGGTAAACAGTTTGGCGCCCACCGTGGAGCTAAGGATAATAGTAGTTATTTGATACAAATCTCTATAAAACACACAATTTTACACTTGCTCTTTGAAGTGTCTTTGATTTCAGGCTAAAGATGACGAACTCTCAATTACTGCCCCTGCATATCGACTACGGATCTGGCCATCAAGGTGAGAATAACAACGTGACGCCCGGTGATGTAAGGCCACCCACTGACCCGTTGGGACTCGGGTCATGGATCCGATTGACGTTAATTCACATGTGGCCATCGACGCGAACCAACATACGGGTCCTGAAAACAGCGTCCATGGTGGAACCCGATCTGCAGCTCGAAATACCCAAAATATCGGAGAAGACAGGATCATCCTACGTATGATCTTTGAAATGCTGCATTTTGGGTATGAGCTCAGTTGCAGAGCCAAACCCAGGCACCAAGCAGGGCTGAGCCCGGTCCACCCCAAGAAGTCACCCACAGAACGGGGCCAGCCGTAGTAAGGTCAAATGAACAAGAATCGGGGACTAACTCCGAAATTATAAAAATACTCGATGAACTGACAAAGCGGATAGAGTCCGGGGAAAAGAATATCGAGGCAAACGACAAGAAGGTGGAAACTTATAACTCCAGGGTTGATCAGATCCAGGGGGCACCACCAATATTGAAGGGTTTGGATTCCAAAAAGTTAGTACAAAAGCCCTTCCCCCCGAGCGCGGCTCCCAAACCGATCCCCAAGAAGTTCCACATGCCCGAGATTCCTAAGTATAATGGAACGACCGACCCCAACGAGCATGTCACCTCTTACACGTGTGCCATTAAAGGGATTGATCTAGAGAACGAGGAGATCGAATCTGTGTTACTAAAGAAATTCGGGGAAACTCTGTCAAAGGGAGCAATGATATGGTACCATAATTTACCACCTAACTCTATCGATTCTTTTGTCATACTTGCAGATTCTTTTGTAAAAGCACACGCCAGAGCCATAAAGGTCGAGACTAGAAAGTCGAACCTTTTCAAGGTAAAGCAGAAAGATAACGAGATGCTTAGAGAGTTTGTGTCTCGGTTCCAAATATAATGAATGGATCTACCACCGGTCGCCGATGATTGGTCCGTTCAAGCTTTCACTCAAGGACTAAATGAACGAAGCTCAGTGGCTTCACAACAGTTGAAGCAGAACTTGATTGAGTACCCGGCTGTTACCCGGGCCAATGTACATAATCGATATCAATCGAAGATTAGAGTCGAAGACGAGCAGCTGGGGGCTCCTTCCGTGTCTGTTACCAAAAGGGACGTTGATCGAGAACCAAGGTTGAACAGGGATCGATACCAGCCGTATAATTAGAGATTGTAGGGGCAACGGACCAGGGCACAACTCCGTACGAGGTCTAAGGAGAAATGATCGAGGCCAGAGCTCTCGAGGGCTCATGAGCAAGAATGGTTTCGACAGGCATACCGGACCTAAGGAAGCACCACGATTATCAGAATATAACTTCAATGTTGATACATCCGCCATCGTATCGACTATCAGACGCATCAAGGATACTAAATGGCCCCCGCCTTTGCAGACTGATCCAGCCCAGAGGAATCCTAATCAAGTATGCAAGTATCATGGCACATATGGCCACATAACAGAAGATTACAGACAGTTGAGAGAAGAAGTAGCCTGGTTATTCAATGAAGGGCACCTTCGGGAGTTTCTAAGTGATCAGGCCAAGAATCATTTCAAAAACAAAGAGTTCAATAGACAAAACGAGCAGGAAGAACCGCAACATGTTATTAACATGATTGTTGGAGGGATCGATGTTCCCCAAGGGCCAGTGTTAAAACGCACTAAGGTGTCGATCACAAGAGAAAAGCGATCTCGGGCTCAGGATTACATACCGAAAGAAATCTCGTCCTTCAACGACGAAGACGTAGAAGGAATCATACAACCCAATAACTGTCATGACCCAAACCGATGGGCCGCGACGGGCACCCAGTACCTTACTCAACCGAGTACCAACATAACGTATCTTTTCGTATCATGCTATCACAGGTAAATGGGACGAAAAGGTTATCGTGGAATAACTAGAATAAAAACATGTAATACCAACTTATACATAAGACATACAGGCCTATAAGACCAAAATGATCACTCGTACACTGAACATAGGCCGACAAGGCCATACAATCTTTTACGTACATGACATATATCTACAAGCCTCTAAGAGTAGATAAATACCATAAACGGGATAGGGCCCCGCCATACTAAACAATACACATCCAAATCATACTGACCAAATAAGCAACTCCGGAGCAAATGGAGTGCACCAACATCTTCCGCTGAGCCGATAGCCTACTTGGAGGACTCTCGACTTGTCTATCGGGACCTGCGGGCATAAAACGCAGCATCCCCAGGCAAAAGGGACGTCATTACAAATAATGTACCGAGTATGTAAGGAATGAAAATCAGTAAATAATAGACATGAGTGAAACATGGAGTAAAAGACTCAATATGTAAGTCTGAATAACTTTGTGAATCAAAATCATTAATATTTATAATGCCATACATATGCATATAAATGTCATACCATGCATAGGTATATGCGTACATAACATTATCAAGCCTCTGAGGGCATCCCATCATATCATCTCATCCACTGTGGGCAAAATCATCAACGTATACCAGCTGATCAGGTGGTGGTGCGTATATAACGTCGTAACCTTTTCACATATCCCATATACATATAATATACGCGTATATAACGCCATCTGATCATGGGTCAATGTACATGTATAAATGCATGAAATGCATAAGAAGTGCGTTAATAAGACTTCTTGGAATGTCATAAGATCAATATGCCTTTCTGATAACTTTATCAACTACATATTTTTCTGAGACCCATGAACAAAAGATATAATAATAAGACACATGGGGAATCAAGAATATAGACACCCCTAGTATTTCTATGAATAGAGTCATTTATGAAAGTTGTGTATTTTGCTCGTTTCGTTTGTATCATTTGGATCATGCCAAAAGGAAAGAAGGGAAAGCCTTAACATACCTGAGCTGATTCTCTTAACAATCCCTCTAACACACGTTAATTGCGATAAAACACGTAACAGCGGATCAAAGTAGGGGGATATCCGTATGCTATTCTTGAGAAAGATTGCACCGTACTCCCTTAGAATCGCAAATCCCATGTTGCTATAATATAAAGAAATCTCGTTTGAATGAAAGGTTAAAGCAACTCACGTTGCTAATGCCATTTTCATCTTTGTTGAAGACCTTTTTCTTTAACTTAGATGTAATACATCTCCATTTATGAATTAGAGAAGGGATTTTAAGTCTTGGTGGTGTGGGCCCCACCTTTCAAGACTTGGTGTCACATAACCCTCTTAAATGTGCCACATTTCAATCTATTTTAAGAGTCGCTAAATGGGAAAGGGGGTGCTGCCACGTTGGAGGGGGGAGGGGGGGGTTAAGTTAATCCAAAGTCTTTAATTAATTTTCCACCAATTCCTTAATTAACTAGTTAATCTTTTATTAACCAATAATTAACCAATTACCCATATAATTAAGAATTATCTCAAATTACTTAAAATACTACTCACTTTTAATACACTTTATGTACTCTATTATCGTGGTCATGGGTACCTTTGTTTGGCACTAGTCCATAAATACTGGGTATTATAGCTTGGACCGTATTTTATCCCAACTTGACAATCTTCAACGAAACTGATTTTCTTTGATTCGTTTACCCTTTAACCTTCACAACACTTACTTATCGCCTGTTATAAATGGCACAAATGCTTTTAACCTCAAAAATAACCTCATTCTCGAGCTTAGTCGATTAACTTACGACGAAACTTTAACGTACTAAAATGCGGGATGTAACATCATTCCCCCCTTTGGAATATTCGTGGATGCACTTATCATTATCATAACCTATAGCTCTTGCGAATACTTTAGTACTCTCCTTCTATCTAGGCAATTGTTCTGTGAATAAATCCAAAGGCCAGGGCATTCCCCCCTTTAGGCCTCTTTCTCACACCACGACTTGCGGTCAGAATCCTTCCAATCTCGTAACTGTTGCTACCTTCTGTCATGCAGCCTGTACGACTCTGACCTTGTAAGTGTGCCTATGCGACTCTTCTCTCCTTTTTCCTCCAGCTTTTAGCCAATCTCTAGGCCTCACTTTGTAAACATATACAAAGCTTGATAAGATGTCCCTCTGGGCATATATGGGTATGTTGAAGTTCTTCGCTCGGTACTTTGTTGAACTTACGAATATTGCTATATCTTATTTCATCGGCCTGGTTATCTATCCGCATGGCTTTATTTCATCTAGGTAGATCATACTATACCATAACTCTTACTTCGATCTATCGTTACTGAGGTCTGCCACCAAACTCCAGGTTACTTTCGTTGCTTATCCCATATGTATAAATCTAAGTCCTTTAATGCTTTCTCATTACTATTTATCTTAAGAATGACGGCCTAATATCATCTCATACTTTGTAACTTTTATCCATCCATTGTTGATTCACCTCAATATTGATCTATAATCTGCCGCTTGGGCTCACATCGCATCGAGGAATATTTGAAGTGATTTTCCAAATCCACCTGGGGGCGATACGATACTATACTTTCATAACCGTATTCATAGCATCCCAATATGATTCACCTTACATGAGTATTTTAATCCTGTGCAATTCATGAAATCCCTTTTTTTTCAAATCATTACTCAATCGAAGGCCCAAACGTCATCCTTTATCTATCACAATTACACCCTTATTCTACTACCAGGGCATCATTCCATCTCTTCTAAATGTTATTAGTCTTAGACTCCTTTAAGTTCATTCAGGCTATACTGAACTTTCTGTAACTTAGAGAAACCATCAGTTTTTCTTGTTTTCATGGGCTTAATCCCAAGGACTTATCCATTCTCGTCACCTTATCACTTGCCTTTCCTTATCCTTACTCATGTCTTCCTAAAACCTTGTCACTCTACCATACTTAAGCTTGCGACCTATACATATCTATTTATACTACTCGCAACCTTCATTTAACTTGTTTGCATCATAGATTTCCTTATGTCATTCTGGAATATCAAGTGAGACATCACATCGTCTCTAACTCTCTTAATCAGGCTTCTCGATACCTAGAAACCATAGGCTGGAAGATATGCCACCGATGCAGCCGCTATCATTCCTGGATATTGAATCCCCGCACTTGTATCCTTCTATCTGAAGTAAGGACTATTCACAACCTTCTGCATTTGAGTATCTCGTACGCTTTTCACATTTACCTTACTTACCTTAACCTCACATTCTTCTATCTCTTTCATGACCTCCCTTCCACATAGGTATAATTCATATCCACAACTTGAAGCTCTATTATAATACTTGCACCTATGGTGCATACACAATCTGGTGGGAGTTTCATACTGACTTCTTATGAGGCTGGTACTCTTTCAACTGGCTTTCTCGTAAAGTTGTTATAGAATATGGTTGTTGTACTATCTCTCTTGTACCTCTGATATTAAGAGTGATTCTGCAATGTTCTCAATCATGATTTCTATAATTTTCTGGGTTCAATAATCAGACTCCTAATTTACTTCGTTGATGTAACTCTTTAGTTTCCTCTTCCTTCTAATCAACCTTTATGTAGGCTTAAGCTATCTTTGGATCTGTGGCTGCTGGTATTAGTTATTACTTTAGCCTTTCATAGGCATAATGGAATATCCATGATACAATCTTCTACTGATTCAATCCTTTGTCTATGACCTGGACTCAATTCTTTCTTTTAACTTATACCAGAGTCTTCTACGACTGTATGATTGTCAACATATATGCTGCATGGATAATATTCTGAAATCTTAAGTGCGTTCATAACGTAACTAACTTTGGATCATTGATCGAATAATTCCTTTCGTTCCTTCTCAGCTTTCTACCCCCTTGTTGCATGCATACTTAGCTTATCTTAGTTCTCACGCATGCCGGAATTTTCGTACAACTCGTATGATCTCGAATATTACTTTTAGTTTCATTTCCCGCTCATTAGCCACGGTAGGTGCCACTTTCTTATGGAGTGCATACAATATTTTATGTGAAGATGTTTTTACATGACCATTTCTTCTTCAAGTTATTATGTTTATGTTGAAGCCTTCTTCCTTATTTCCTCAGCTAGTCTTTCATTGTAGTACTTAGGGAAGATCCTCTGACTCTTGTAAAGATGCGAGTTTATTACATCGTATACTCGACGGAATTTTTGATGTCCTTCCTCGCCTATAATTATCCCTAGTTACTTACCTTGGCGTCCTTGTGCTTGTAGGGTTGCTTCTTAAATGAAATTTTTGAGTGTTTTCCTAGTGGGACTCTCTTTTATTTCTGTAACACTCATACGGTACATTTACTATCCTAACTCCTATTTGAATATTTCTCAAGGATCACAATGTCATATCTGCGAGACTGAATTCCCTATGTTGTGGTTCACTATGTTTATCTTGCATGATCTGTTGATTTGTCTGTATCCTCTTGTCTAGCCATAACTAGGCTCTTACTGAATCAACTGCTAACTATTCGTTGGCCCATTCTCATATCAATATTCCTCATAATCTTTCTTGGGTTATTTCATTTGTCTTAACTTACGTCTCGTACTGGCTCCTTATCTATCAATAACATCTCGGGCAGGAACCTTTACTTCCTCTCCTTGACGTCATATTTGCATAATGTTCTGGAATCATAGCATAACTGTAGGATTTGAATAATTGCAATCTCATCTCTTTTTTATTTTTATCACATTCTTCCTTTACCATTCCATAATTACTAAAATCACTTAATTCTGACTTAATTCCACATCACTCCATATTCCCCCCTTTAGGGGAGTACTAAGATTTAGAGCTACGACGATCTACCTATAGATGTTTTACCTCTTCATCTTTGGCATCTTTTCAAATCATCGATGACCCTTACTCGCCTTGCGGTAATCCTTCTGTCCCAAGGATAACAAAATTCTTTACTCACGAGGGTGACACTTAGTGTAACTGGCACACATAGTCCCTTAAGCTCAACTTTGCTCACATTGCTTACTTTAGGGAAGCGTCTTCCTGAATGACCTTTAAAGGTTATCCTTCTATTGTCCATTCTATTATCGATGAAACACAATCTGAAATTCTCATGATACTGACTATTATCAAACCACTCAGTCCCTAATTCATGTTTAGTTTACCTTGTTCACCAGCCCATACTAATTTGTATTACTCTGGGTCTAACTTTTCCTTATGGTAATCACGTTATAGTCACGAACTTATTTCTCGAAATGAGGATATGCCTTTATGGCCTATACTATTTTGTTATCTCAAAGCCTGTCACTTCTCGTCTTTTCCTTCCCTTGACTATAGACTCTGTAATACTGTCATTTTTTTATCTACCGTTGTCATCCATGTATCATATCTTACTCATAATACTTCATTATCTCTCTTCTTATTTCCCTGCTAATATTTCTGCCGATCACTTTATTCTAAAAATTTCAACAAGACATTCTTTTGCTTTTAGCTCCCCTTTCTCCATCCACTGGCTCTTTGGGTTGCCTAACCTTCTCTCTGCACTAGGAACGAGAGTCACACTAAGATAATATTTATCCCTTCCAGGCTTTCTGTGCCTATCTTTGTAGTACTCATATCTAGTTGTAATATTTTAGAGTGCACCATCTGGGTATCTTACAAGGAGATCTATTAGCATATTTGCAACATCCTTTAGAAATGTTAACTAACGCAACCAATCCATCCACCATTTTGGTTCACTCTAACCTCAGCCAGATCCTGATATCCGGTCCTTCTCTTAAACCATATCTGTTAGCTCCCATAGGGCATATCTGAGATGGGTGTGGCCGATTGTACATACATCTGTTATTGTTAAAGATAACTCAAAATGCTTATATATCTCTTTCTGAATTGTAGATAATGATCATCTTCACTAACTGGGTACCTCGTACCCTTCTTCACCTTGCTTCTTTTACTTATTGAAACTTGTACCTTCTAATTCTCTTATTCCTTTTTACCATACGAGTAGGTAAATATTCTTGCCTTAGGGATCCTCATTAAGAAACTTACACGTCTTAGTACATACATGTTCTGCTGAAGACCTCACATGTATTCATCATTAGCATGATGCAAAATCGAGTTCCCCTGACTCAACTCTTCCACAACCACATTCAACTTTTACCAACTGTCTTTTGGATATAGGTATCGTTGTATTATGAATAAGATAAAGTTTAGGAAATTGAGTTCTTACAACTGAGCTCTACCACACGATCTAGAGTAAGAAGAAAGAGTGACAGTCTTAAATGCCCAGTAGCCTCCTGCTTATAAGTGTGGTACACAACACACCCGTAAACAAAACTCTACTAGACTCGGCTTGTAGACTCCCTAGGACAGAACTGCTCTGATACCACTTTTGTCACGACCCAAACCGATGGGCCACGACAGGCACTCAGTACCTTACTCAACCGAGTACCAACATAACGTATTTGTTTTTGTATCATGCTATCATAGGTAAATGAGACGGAAAGGTTGTCGTGGGATAACTAGAATAAAACATATAATACCAACTTATACATAAGACATACGAGCCTATAAGACCAAAATGATCACTCGTACACTGAACATAGGCCGACAAGGCCATACAATCTTTTACGTACATAACATATGCATACAATCCTCTAAGAGTAGATAAATACCATAAAGGTCGGGATAGGGCCTCGCCATACTAAACAATACACCTCCAAATCATACTGACCAAATAAGCAACTCCGGAGCAAATGGAGCGCACCAACATCTTTCGTTGAGCTGATAACCTACTTAGAGGACTCTCGACCTGTCTATGGGGACCTGCGGGCATGAAACGCAGCGTCGCCGGGCAAAAGGGATGTCAGTACAAAAAATGTACCGAGTATGTAAGGAATGAAAATAAGTAAACAATAGATATGAGAGAAACATGGAGTAAAAGACTCAACATGTAAGTCTAAATAACTTTGTGAATCAAAATCATTAATATTTATAATGCCATGCATATGCGTATAAATTTCATACCATGCATAGGTATATGCGTACATAACATCATCAAGCTTCTGAGGGTATCCCATCATATCATCTCGGCCACTGTGGGCAAAATCATCAACGTCTACCAACTGATCAGGTGGTGGTGTGTATATAACGCCGTAACCTTTTCCCATATCCACACACACACACACACACACATATATATATATATATATATATATATATATATATACGCGTATATAACGCCATCTGGTCATGGGTCAATATACGTGTATAAATGCATGAAATGCATAAGAAGTGCGTTAAAAAGACTTCTCGGAATGTCATAAGATCAATATGCCTTTCAGATAACTTTATCAACTACATATTTTTCTGAGACCCATGAACATAAGACATAATAATAAGACACAAGGGGAATCAAGAATATAGACACCCCTAGTATTTCTATGAATAGATTCATTTATGAAAGTTGCGTATTTTGCTCGTTTCGTTTGTATCATTTGGATCATGCCAAAAAGAAATAAGGGATAGCCTTAATATACCTGGGCCGATTCTCTTGACAATCCCTCTAACACACGCCAATTGCGATAAAACACATAATGGCGGATCGAAGTAGGGGGAATCCGTATGATATTCTTCAGAAAGATTGCACCGTACTCCCTTAGAATCGCAAATCCCACGTTGCTATAATATTAATAAATCTCATTCGAATGAAAGGTTGAAGCAACTCACGTTGCTAATGCCATTTTCATCTTTGCTGAAGCCCTATTTCTTTAACTTTGATGTAATACATCTCCATTTGTGAATTAGAGAAGGGATTTTAAGTCTTTGTGGTGTGGGCCCCACCTTTCAAGACTTGGTGTTACCTAACCCTCTTAAATGTGCACCTTTCAATCTATTTTAAGAGTCACTAAATAGGAAAGGGGTGCTACCACATTGGGGGGAGGGGGGAGGGGTTAAGTTAATCTAAAGTCTTTAATTAATTTTCCACCAATTCCTTAATTAACTAGTTAATCTTCCATTAACCAATAATTAACCAATTACCAACATAATTAAGAATTATCTCAAATTACTTAAAATACTACTCACTTTTAACACACTTTATGTACTCTATTATCGTGGTCATGGGGTACCTTGTATGGCACTAGTCCATAAATACCGGGTATTATAGCTTGGACCGTATTTTATCCCAACTTGACAATCTTCAACGAAACTCATTTTCTTTGATGCACTGGTAATAACCTCATTCCCGAGCTTACATCGATTAACTTACGACGAAACTTTAACGTACGAAAATGTGGAATGTAAAAATAACGATGCACTGGTAATATCTGTACTCATGAATAGGACTCAAGTTAAATGTGTGTTAATTGATCCAGGTAGTTCGGCCAACATAATTCGATCGAGAGTCATAGAACAACTCGATCTACAAGACCAAGTCGGACCCGCGACCCGAGTGCTAAACAGATTCAATATGGCATGTGAAACCACTAAGGGCGAGATAACTTTGCCAGTAAATGTGGCCGGGACCATCCAAGAGACGAAGTTCCATGTGATCGAGGGCGACATGAGGTATAACGCCCTGTTCGGGAGATCATGGATCCACAACATGAGATCAGTGCCCTCGACCCTTCACCGGGTTCTAAAATTCCCAACACCAGAGGGAATCAAAACAGTCTACGGGGAGCAACCCGCCGCAAAGGAAATGTTTGTCGTTGACGAAGTGATTCCGATATCAACACTCTTATCAACAAAGGGGTCAAATTCGAAGGGAAAATAGGAGGCCAAATAGCAATCACAAACGTCAGCCTCGACCCAACTAGAGAAGCAGGGGACTGACGAAGATGATGATTATAGAATCCCTCAATCCTGCATAGTCCCTGATGACTCCGACGCTACTAAATCAACGATCGAAGAGCTGGAATAAATCATACTAATCGAACATCGGCCCGAACGAAATGTATATTTGGGCACGGGGTTAAATCCCGAGCTTAGGAAAAAGCTTATTCAATTTCTTATAACTAACATGGATTGTTTCGCTTAGTCCCATCTCGACATGTCAGGGATTCCACCGGAAATCACCACCCATAAATTATGTTTGGACCCGAATTTCGTCTGGTGAAGCAAAAAAGAAGACCCCAGTCCGAGGTCAAACATGTTTTTGTCAAAGACGAGGTAACCAATCTTCTTAAAATAGGGTCCACCCGTGAAGTAAAATACCCCAAATGGTTAGCAAACGTAGTAGTCCCTAAGAAAGGAAACAAACTTAGAATGTGTATAGATTACAAAGATCTAAATAAAGTATGCCCCAAGGATTCTTTTCCTTTGCCTAATATCGATTGCATGATCGATGCCACGACCGACCACGAGATCCTTAGTTTTCTCGATGCCTATTCTGGGTACAACCAAATACAGATGAACACGGATGATCGGGAAAAGACCTCGTTCATCACTAAATATGGTACCTACTGCTATAATGTAATGCCATTTGGGTTAAAAAATGCTGGTGTCACTTATCAACGCCTAGTAAATCGGATGTTTGAAGAACAAATAGGGAAATCTATGGAAGTTTACATTGATGACATGCTAGTTAAGTCCCTGCGAGGAGAGGACCATTTGAAGCACTTGCAGGAAACTCTCAGTATATTGAAGAAATACAACATAAAGCTGAACCCGAAAAATGCGTATTCAGGGTCGAGTCAGGCAAATTTCTTGAATTCATGGTATCCAATTGAGGAATCGAGATTAATCCCGACAAGATCGAAGCTATCGATGACATCATGGTAGTAGACAACGTAAAGGCCGTGCAGAGGCTAACCGGGCGCATGGCCGCCCTGGGGCGATTCATCTTGAGGTCATCCGATAAGGGCCACTGATTTTTCTCGTTGCTAAAGAAGAAAAATAACTTCACATGGACCCCGGAATTCCAACAGAACTTGGAAGAGCTTAAACGGTACTTATCGAGCCCGCCGCTGCTTCACACGCCAAGGGAAAATGAATAGCTTTACTTGTATTTGGCAGTATCGGAGGTAGCGGTAAGTGGAGTCCTAGTCCGAGAAGAACAAGGTACGCAATTTTCTATTTATTATGTTAGCCGGACCTTAGGTGAGGCCGAAACTAGATATCCTCACCTAGAAAAATTGGCGCTCGCTTTGATAAGCGCCACTAGGAAACTAAAACTGTACTTTCAATGTCACCCCATATGTGTTGTAACAATTTATCCACTTCGAAATATTTTTCATAAACCCGAGCTTTCGGGACGGTTGGCCAAATGGGCCGTAAAAATCAGCTGGTATGATATTGAATATCGACCCCGAAGAACAATTAAGTCTCAAATTTTGGCAGACTTCGTAGCTAACTTCATGCCGGCCCTAGTACCGGAGGTCGAAAGAGAACTGTTAATAAACTCGGGTACGTCCTCGGGAATCTGGAGCCTCTTCACGGACGGTGCCTCGAATGCAAAAGGGTCCAGACTCGGCATCGTACTAAAACTACCCACAGGCAACGTGGTTAGACAATCTATTAGAACTGTGAAATTGATTAACAACGAGGCCGAATATGAGACCATGATTGCAGGTCTCAAACTAGACAAAGGCTTGGGAGCGGAGGTGATCGAAGCCAAATGCGACTCCCTCCTCGTGGTGAATCAGGTTAACGGAATCTTTGAAGTTAGGGAAGAACGAATGCAAGATACCTAGATAAGTTACAAGTAACTTTGCACCAATTTAAGGAGTGGACTTTGCAATATGTGCCTCGAGATCAGAATAGTGAGGTCGATGACCTCGCAAACTTAGGGTAATCGGTCGAGGACAACGAGCTCAATTCGGGGGCTGTCGTGTAACTCATGAGGTCAGTAGTCGAAGAAGGCCACACCGAGATAAATTCCACAAGCTTGACCTGGGATTGGAGAAATAAAAACATAGAGTATTTGAAAACCGGAAAGCTTCCCTCAGATCCGAAAGAATCGAGGGCCTTGCGCACGAGGGAAGCACGATTCACCTTGTCTGAAGTTGGAACCTTGTTCAGAAAAATGTTCGATGGTCCTTTAGCAATATATCTGGGACCAGGAGACACCGAGTATGTTCTGAAGGAAGTTCACGAGGGCACTTGTAGAAATCACTCTGGTGCCGAATCATTGGTTCAAAAGGTAATCAGAGCTGGCTATTACTGGATCGAAATGGAAAAAGATGCAAACGAGTTTGTTCGAAAATGTGACAAATACCAAAGGAAAGCACCAATGATTCACCAACCCGGGGAACTGCTCCATTCGGTCTTGTCACCATGGCCATTCATGAAGTGGGGAATGGACATCGTTGTCCCTCTTCCATGGGCACCAGGTAAAGCTCAATTTTATTTTATTTATGACTGATTATCTTTCTAAGTGGGTTGAAGCACAGGCCTTCGAGAAAGTTAGGGAGAAGGAAGTCATCGACTTCATTTGGGATCACATCATATGTCGATTCGGGGTGCCATCCAAAATTGTGTGTGATAGCGTAAAACAGTTTATCAGCAGCAAAGTAACCAAATTTCTCGAGGATCACAAGATCAAAAGAATCCTATCAACACCTTATCATCCCAGCGGGAACGGGCAAGCCGAATCGACCAACAAAACCATCATCCAAAATCTTAAGAAGAGGCTCACCGACGCCAAAGGAAAGTGGAAAGAACTTCTACCCAAAGTTCTCTGGGCATACCGCACAACCTCGAAGTCCAGTACCGGGGCTACCCCATTCTCATTAGTTTATGGCGCCGAAGTTCTAATACCGGTCGAAGTCAGAGAGCTAAGTATCAGGTCCCGATATGCAACAAAGGAATCAAATGACGAGGCCATGAATACGAGCCTAGAACTATTGGATGAAAGGCACGAAACAGTCCTCATCCGACTGGCCGCCCAAAAGCAACAGATCGAGAGATACTACAATCGAAGAGCCAATCTTCGATATTTTAATGCCGAGGACTTAGTTCTAAGAAAGGTCACCCTCAACACCTAACACCCGAAATCCTAATGAAGGGAAATTGAGTCCGAATTGGGAAGGACCATACCAAATTCTCGAGGTCACCGGAAAATGGTCCTACAAGCTCAAAACAATGAATGGGGAACAATTACCGAGCAATTAGAACATATCTCACCTAAAATGGTACTACTGCTAAGGTACGCCCCTTTTCCATTCCTTTTCTATTTTAGATTAACACTTGCAGGTGGTCGACAAGAAACGACGATGGATTTTTCAGCAAACGGCTCGAAGTCTTTAGGTCTGAAAGCACGTGTTGCACTCTTTTTTCCTCAGACCGATTTTGTCCCAAATAGGTTTTTTCAGCGAGGTTTTTGATGAGGAAACGATAAATCGTGCTAACTTAGAATCAAGCCCGATTACGAATCGGCATCCAAGATCAATTCAACAATATCTGAGGTTCCTTTGAAATCAACCTCGAATACTAGGGGGCTACCCTCAGATATGCGTTATCTTCGAATATCAACTCTAGCGAGGAAACTACTTCATAAAGGGAGGGTCTCGATAGATAGGATTTATTGTAAGGGTCATACGGTCAAAAGGAACCATGTCCATGTAGATTGCTAGAGCCCTGTTTTGATCAAGAATAAAGAGAAGTACCTTCCTTACAAACATCTTATGCTTTAAATATTTTTTTTAAATCTTCTCTTTTTACATCTCTTAAAGAGCTTCGTACTTCCGAAAATAACGAGCCCAAGGGCAATACTTAACCGGAATACAGACGATCGCTCCCTCACTCGGGGACTGTCGTCCTACCTAAACAGCCCAAGTCATCCGGTCTCGGGAGCAAAAGACCTTATAGGCAACGCCCCAATTTCTAAAGGTCACGGCTACCCCACTCGGGGACTATTATCTCGGGCAAACCCAGATAAGACGGGAAAACAAGCCCAATAGGTAGCTCCCGAACTAAAAGGCTACGACCAATTCAACACGGCTCGGAGACGTCCGAAATCCGTAACAAAAATAAGCCTTCTAAAAAGAGAAATCTTTCACAACCGGTTCTAAAGTCTACCCTCGGCAAAGTCTCAAACTTAAGATGTTTTCGGAGAAAAACTTTGGTAACATCGAACCCCAATAACGCCTTAATACCGAGAAAGGCAGTAAAGGCAAGGTTTGTTCGAACCCTCGAACACAACCTTATTGTTTCATGCTAAGGCATTTCAATCTTTGTAAATACAAATAACAAAGCAAAGGAAAAATATGAGAGCCGAAAGGGAAAAAAAGTCTTATATTTATATACAACAGTTTTTTACAAAGACCAAATAGGCCTAACACAAAAATTTATAACGGCCTCAGAAAAAATGCAAAAGATAAATAAAAAGTCCTAAGTGGATTGGTCTTCATCGGAGGTTGTATCTCCATCCTCAGGATTTTCTCCATCTTCGGATTAACTTCAGCTCTCGGAGTCTTCCTCAGGGATGGCCAGCCTCCGGGCCCTGTCTTCCTCTACTTTGGCATTTTCGATCTTAGCCATAGTATCGAAACCCTGGGCATGAGCTCCCTTGAGGGTTTCCCTTCGAGCTTGCAATTTTGCATGATCCACCATGCCCTTGGCCTTGGCCTGGATGGCCTCGACGTCGACCCTACACTGGTCCACTTTAGTATCAACGTTTGTGTTGGCCACAGTCACCTCAGATCTGGCCACGACCACCTCAGATCTGGCCACTTCGAGTTCGTTGGCCAAGATTGCCTTATCAGAAACGGCCAAATCCAACTGAGACTGAAGCTCCTTGATCTTCTCGACCTACATCGAGGCCTTTTCTTTTGCAGCTTGGAGCTGGGTCTCGGTCGACTCCAATTGTGCTTGGACGGTTTCCTTTTTCGAGGCTAGGATGTTCGTGTTCTTTTTGAAATCTTCTGCCTCGGCCTGTATCGCATCTACCTGCGTCTGGAGCCGTCCGATTTGTTCAAACCTCTGCCGGACCCGGAGAATCGGATCATTAGTAGTTATCGCCAATTTGTCTTCACTATCGTGAAGAACTCAGAATACCTGCTCGGCCATTTCGACATGCTCATCCCGAGCCGTCACTAAATCGGCCTGAAGCTTCTCACTGAGAAGCTTGTAAGTATCACTTTTCTCAATGAGGTCCCGAACCTCAGCCTTGTGCTCCTCCCGGATTCGGAGGAAAGCCTCATGATGCAACACCGAAGCCTGCAAATAAGGAGTAAGATGTTATAATTATCTTCAACTCCAAAGTTTAAAAGAAATAGTGAGAGACCCTTGAAGTTACCCGATTCAGAGCATGCTGGGCCTTATTAAACAAGCAAGCGGTCCCACCGCGTTTATCACGGCTTGATCTTCCTCGGTCACTAAGGATCTAAGGTAGCTAGCAATCCCCACGGGGGGAGAGAAAATGCGAGCATCCTCCGGGACAGAAAGCACTATCTTTCGCCTACAGTCGGGGTTAATACTTGGGGCCGGGAATCGGTCCACCAGTTTTGGGTTCGATGAAGACCCGATAATTCCCGATGATGGTACTTTATTCGATACCGGTAAACCACCAAACTCGGTGAAATCCTCTAAGGCAACGAACTCAAACCCATCCAAGAAGCCATGGATATCAGTCGCCCCCTAAAGACTCTCGTAAGAGCGACCTTCCAACATATTGGCCTCACGGATCATAACGTCCGAAACCTGAGGGGATCCAAAAATATCGATCAGTCCGAGCTCGTCCCTAGGGATATCTTCCGCTGCTCGGGAAGCCTTGTCCCCTGTCTCTCTCTCGACTATCTCAACTTGGGACGGAGTGGCCTCAACTCTTTCTGGTTCAGGAACTTCGGCCAAAGCTCCCTCATTAACCTCCGCCGATTTGGAGGACTTTTGTATCGAAACACCAGCCCGCACACGGGCCACTAGTTTGGAATTATCTTCCTCTTCTCCTTCTTCGGACTCATCCCTTAATCGGCGGATTAAGTCCGAATGCATAACTCTAGTGTCCCCCTTGGGCTTGCGAGACTTCCTCGCCGGTTTTTTCTTTTCCGAGCCCGGGGAACTCGGATCCCTTTTTATCTTCTTCTCTTTGTCCTGCTTCAGAGCAGATGGAAGGACTTCTTCGCCACCAGATAGGGGCCTCATTGCAACATCCTTCCCGAGGCCTACAAAGGAAAAAAAGCGGAGTAAGCAAGAAAAAAAGCCTGAACGATAACCGCTATAAGAGAGAAACTTACCATGATTGCGGGCCTCCTATCAACCCTTTGATAACTCCATCCAAGCATGCTCGGAGTATGGTCTCTGCGACACCAGGCCATCGACCCATTGCTTGAGTTCCGGAATTGGTTCCGGCATCTGGGCCATAGCTGTAACACCAAAAAAATAGATAAGGAAAGAAAACAAAAAGTAAAATAACAAAATTGAATGTTCAAAGGGAAATACTATTCACGATTCATGTTCTATTTCTCAGGAAACGACATGTTTTCAGCAGGGATCAGGTCCGAAGTCCTTATTCGGGCAAATCGGCCCCTCTAACCTCGGTCGCGAGCCTCGTCTATGCTCGAGAACGGGGCTTTGTTGGCTCGGCGAGCAATCTTGATAAGCCCTCCTCGATAAAGTCGGGGACTGTAAAGGTGAATAAGGTGATCGAGGGTGAAAAGACACCCCTCGATTTTGCTTGTGAAGAATCGGAGGAGAATTACTATTCTCTAGAAAGAAGGATGGATCTAGCCAAGGGTCACGTCGTATATCTTGCAGAAGGCGACGATGACATGGTCTAAGGGACCCAACGTGAAAGGGTAAGTGTAAGCACTTAGGAACCCCTCAACGTGGGTAGTAATCGATCCCTCAGGCAATGAGACTACCACATGCTTTTTGTCCCAGTTGCATTCCTCTTTAACTTTGTCGAGGATTTTCTCGGTGATTGAGCACATGTACCTCGAGACCGGCTCATATCGTCCTGGTACCGAGGAAGCTTTTTCGACCTTAAAGTCGATGACGGTTGGGCACCCTACCGGAACGAATTCCTCAGGGTGGGGCTCCGTCGCAGCCTCACCACCGACGGGTCGTGATGAAGAAGCGGCCTCTTTTTGCGGCGCAGTTTTGGAGGTTTTCGCCATTGATGAACAAGGGAAAAGAGAATTAGGATGGTATGCGATTTGATTAGAGTTCTAGAAATTTGGGTGTGAAAATTATGAAGCAAAGGGATTTTCTAAAGAAGAAGCAAGAGTAGAAAAATCTTTGAGTGTAAAGTTTGAATGAGAAAAAATAGGGTTCTTATAGGTTGCTGGAGACGGTTCGGAACCGGTAATGGCCGACCAGCAACTGACAGGCATTTAATGCCTTGGTAACTGGACATACGGGATGTTTCTTCTCATACGCCATAATCGGGCTCATCGTTGATGTCATTACCCATCAAGTCGGAGTTCAGAAATTCATATCGTTTCTCGCCATCTTCTTTTCGAGAAACGAGGGGACTATCTATATACGGTCAAAACCGAGCTTGCCCTTCATATGACTAATCGATACTGGAACATGATAGACCAAGGTTCAATCTCGTGTAATATTGAGCCATGATGTGAAGTTAGGTTGCCGAGCTCGTGACCTAGAGACCGATCAAGATCAAGATCGGCCAAGATCGAGACCGATCAAGATCGAGATCGGCCAAGATCGAAGCCGAGAAAAATAGAGATCGAGCGAGACCGAGGAAAACTTATCGAGCCGAAAAACAGAACGCCAGAATATCCGCAATTGGACGAGAATCTCAGCGAAAATCCTGACGCACATCAAGGAGAGGCCAATTAATTAACCTATCATGAGATTCCTTACTGTATTTAGAATTATATTAAGAGTAGGATTTTCCTACTATATAAAGGGGGTCTGATAATTTATAGAGGGGGATTGCATTCACTCAATACAAAGCTATATATTGTCTTCTTTCAGCTTTCAATATTTTGTTACTTTGTTTATATACTAGCGGAATCTCCACTTGGTTCGAGGGTGACCTGACTCGAGGGTCAAGGCTAATTGATTCGTCTGGTTTGCATTTATTTCTTTTATGAAATAATTGCTAAATAAAACATCTCCATCATTGAACATGCATTCCATAAACTTACAAGTAGGGGTGTCAATGTGTCACGACCCAAACCGATGGCCGCGACGGGCACCCGGTACCTTACTCAACCGAGTACCAACGTAACATATTTTTCGTATCATACTATCATAGGTAATTGAGCCGGAGAGGCTGTCGTGAAATAAGTAGAATAAAACATTAGGAAATACTCAATATAGGGTGACCCAACTTGATATACCGACTTATACATATGACGTACTGGCCTATATGGCCATACCAGTATCCGTATACATGACATCTTCCTACAAGCCTCTAAGACTACATAAATATCATAAAGGTTGGGACAGAGCCCCGCTATACCAAACAATACATATTTAAATCATACTGACCAAATAGGCAACTCCGGAGTAAGTGGAGTGCACAAACACCTTCTGCTGAGCTGATAGCTTACTAGGAGAACTCTCAACCTGTCTATCGGGACCTACGGGCATGAAACGCGGTGTCCCCAGGCAAAAGGGACGTTAGTACAAATAAAGTACCGAGTATGTAAGGCATGACAGTAGTATATAAAAGACATGGAAGAAACATGGAGTAAAGAACTCAACCTGAAATTCTGAATAGCTTTGTGAATCATGAAAATTTATAATGTCATGCATGTGCATATAAATGTCATAACATGCATAGGTATATGTGTACATAACATCATCAACCCTCTGAGGGCATCCCATCATATCATCTCAGCCACTGTGGGCAAAATCATCAACGTATACCAACTGATCAGGTGGTGGTGCATATATAACGCCGTAACCTTTTCCTATATCCCATATACATATAATATACGCGTATATAACGCCTTCTGGTCATGGGTCAATGTACATGTATAAATGCATGAAATGCATAAGAAATACGTTAATAAGATTTCTCGAATATCATAAAATCAATATGCCTTTCGGACAAACTTTATAAAATACGTATTTTTCTGAGACCCATGAATAGAGGATATAATAATAATTCACATGGGGAATCAAGAATATAGACACCCCTAGTATTTTTATGAATAGAGTCATTTATGAAAGTTGCGTATTTTGCTCGTTTCGTTTGTATCCTTTGGATCATACCAAAAAGAAAGAAGGGATAGCCTTAACATACCTTAACTCTGTTGAGTCCTTAATACCTTCTAAGAAATTCTTCAAACAACTCAATTCAATCTACCACATCACAAGGAGATTCAAAATCAGTGTTGAGTAAAGGCTAAGTCCACAACTTAAACTAGTTGCTCATTTACGTAAATTTGGGCAGCATCTCCCCTGTAACTAGGCCCTCCTCCAATACCATATACCAACAACAACAAGAACAAAACAATAACAACATGTAAGCACCATTTTCCAACCTTATCTCCATCACAATATATCACAAAACAACCCACACACCCTAATTACTTCATACATAAAACGACAACCAAAGTAGTGTCAAACAACTTAAAATAATGTAACGATGAACGACCATCCCACTATTCCATCATTATGTGGTGTTTCTCTACACCATTTATCCTACAAAACTTCATTAAATAGTAAAAAAAATGTACAGCTCAAAGGTAACACGAAACAGCCCACAAAACAGTCCACTACAAGTCAAATAACTCGAACTCACTGCTTCCGATCACTGTCCCGTGAGTTTTAACTATTAGAAAATGAATTTATCAACCTTCATTGATATTTAAATACTTAAATACAGAAAGTACATGTTTTATTAACTATGAATTACCTTTCAAAACTCAAACCACAAAGAAAAAGAGAGGCAATATAGCGATACTTACATCGTAGGGATCGTTTTAATGTTATCGCTTCTTGATTCCGTGCCCGGGATGATAATATTGTTTGAATCTCTTATAGAGAGCTTAAGAGTAAAGTTAGGGGTGTTATTTGGGCGAGCTCTCTGGAAAATTGGAGAAAGAGACGAGATGGAATGCAAATATCCTAATTATTTTAAAGGTCATAAAGGTGATACTTGGCACCCTTTGATTGGCCCTTCTTCCAACGCTTATAACTTTTTATCTGAGTATCGTATGAATGAACGGTTAAGAGCGTTGGAAACTAAATTCCAAGATCTTCAATTTGGTATATAATATGTCCCAAAAATACCTCATATAGCATACGAAATATATTTTTCAAAAAGCTCTATTACAGGGCAAATCCTTAGTCGGTGTTTCTGCAACTTTAATCCGATTTTTCTCAAACTTCATATTTTCTATCCAAACATCATATATAGACATATTATGACTTTGAAATCATTTAAATCATGATTAACAAGTCTCATTTTTGTTACGTCACCTTGGGACGCACAGGGTATAACACAATGGTTCGGTTCGGCCGGTTATTTTATAAAATTTGTATCATACCAATTTTTTGATTATTCTATTATGTATAACCAAAATTAGACTTTTCGAAACCGTCCCAATCATGTCGGTTTCTCTTCGGTATCGGTATGGTTCGGTTAATTTTCGATATTTTTTTAAATATCATGTAAAATTCACCAGTAAAAGTAGAATGCAATAACATATGTTCTTTTATAGGACTTAACAAAACTCTTTAGAAATTTTTACTGTTTAAAGGGTGATGAATTAAAAAAAATAAAAGATGGCTAGAGTGTAGATCCATAAACTATTCTACAACAACGTAAAAGAAACCAAGCAAAGGCAAAAAAAATATAAATCACACGAGTGGAAAGGTATTAACCAAGCTGAGACTCAAGAATAAAGTTTATAGAAGATTAAATATTCAAAAAGATAAATTTAAATTATATGAAAGGAAACACATTCAATACATTGTAGTTTGCTACTCATAATCGCTAGAATACTTTGTGTCTTGCTAATGAAGATACTTGAAATAACTTAGTTTAAGTAGAAGTAGCATAATAGGTTTTAGGAATTAGTATTTTGAGTTTAATTACTTGTTGGCTTGTAACGGTTTTCATAATTCCAAGGCCCAAAGAAAAATTTAATGCATTATTATTTTTAAACTTACTATATAAATATATTTTTCACATATAAAATTTATTCGGTACGGTTCGGTATTTTTTCGGTTTATTTTTATTAATAAAAAATCTACCCTAATTATCGGTGCGATTATAGATTTATATAAAAACCTACGGTTTCTTTAATAGAAACCTAAAAATCGGTTCAATGCGGTACGGTTCGGTCGGTTTAGTCGATTTTCGAATATCCATTGACACCCCTACTTGCAAGGAGCTCAAACTTTATAATTTCGAACTCCACTTGCAGCCGTTCGAATTCCATTAGGATTTCCTAAATTTTATGTTGCTACATTTTAACTAATTGTTGCATTTTAAATTCTGACTATTTTCAATTACGTTATAAATACTGGCGATATTCTAATGCCCTAAAAGTGGCTATGTGGTAAAACCCTTCGGGGTTGCCCAGTTGGTTTGGAGGACGATCATTCATACGGATAACCTGAGATCGAATCCCCATCAATGACTTATGGGTTGAGTCTGTCGCACATGTCTTACCTAGTGCGATTTACCTCCCTGTGTGGTTTGCAGGCTAGCGAGTTTCCCTCTTATAAAAAAAAAAAAGAAGGGGGCGGCTATGTGGTATATACTTACTTTTTTACGATGACCACATGACCAATAATAATAGACGAAAGGTAAATACTTGATTAATACCCCAGGGTGGGTGATTTTGGAATTTAATCCTCAGCAGTTCAATTAATTAATACCCCTAAAGATACACCAAAGTACACGCACTTGCCCGCCCAAACGTGAAAAAGAACTCTTGAGGTTTTAGACAGCAGCAGTATCTGGGATTTGTACATTGTTAGAAGTTCTGTGGTTGAATAGTTTGAGGTTTGAAAATTGAAACACTACTAGACCAGTCTCTGGAGTCGGTGGACAAAAGCCGCATGAAACATTATTGTTTCATCTGTTTCTTGTAGTGAGTCCCTTTTCTCCTGGACTGAGCTTTCATCCAGGAGATGACTCCTAATTTTACCATTTTATAACTCACATGTCTAAAACCCTCCTCTCCCTCATTAAACCCCTTCACAAACCAAAACCCAGAACCCCTTCTCCGACCAACTTCCCCTTAACACGCCGCAGTAAAGAACTCGTTAACGAGGTCTGCCAAATCCTCCAAACTCAAGACCAGTGGGAACACACTGTCGAAATCCGCCTTTCCGAGGAAGAAGTTGTCCCTTCCGACATTGCCCACCATGTGTTCGACAAACTTAAGGATGCTCATGTGGGTCTCAAGTTCTTTGATTGGGTCTCTCAAAGACCCTACGGTTGTCCCCTTGATCGTTTTGCTTATTCTTCTCTTTTGAAACTCTTGGCTAAGTTTAGAGTCTTTCCTGAAATTGAAACTTTGTTACCCAACTTGACAACTTGTGAAGATAAGTTGCCCACACTCGAGGCGTTGGATGCTGTAATTAAAGCTTACTCTGATTCTAATTTGGTTGATAAAGCTGTTGAATTGTATTACTTTGTGTTGAAAACTTATGATTTGGTTCCACATGTAGTTACTGTTAATTCTTTACTTCATGGTCTTGTAAAAGATAGTAAGATTAAAGCAGCTAGGCGACTGTATGATGAACTCGTTGAGAGAAGTGGTGGTTCTGTTGAGAATAAATTTTTGGATAATTTTAGCACTTGTATTATTGTCACAGGGTTGAGTAAAGAGGGGAAGGTTGAAGAAGGGAGGAAATTGATTGAGGATAGGTGGGGTAAAGGTTGTGTACCAAATGTTGTTTTTTATAACACATTAATTGATGGCTATTGCAAGAAGGGTGACATTAGAAGCGCGTATAGGCTTTTCAATGAGTTAAAATTGAAGAGCTTTTTACCCACAGTGGAGACTTATGGGGCATTGATAAATGGGTTTTGTAAAGATGGGAACTTTGGAAAAGTTGATATGCTTGTACAGGAGATGGTTGCAAGGGGTGTGATTATTAGTGTCCAAGTGTATAACTCTATTATTCATGCTAGGTGTAGGCATGGTTTTACTGAGGAAGCAATGGACACCGTAAGAAAAATGATTGAAGCTGGCAGTAAGCCAGATATAGTGACATACAACACATTGATCTCTTATTCATGCAAGGATGAGAAAATTCAGGAAGCTGAAAAGCTTCTAGAACAGGTTAAGAATGTTGGGTTGGTGCCAACCAAGTTTACTTATACTCCTATGATACATGCCTACTGCAAATTTGGTGATTTTGAAAGGGCGTTAAGTTTGCTTGCTGAGATGACGGAGTATGGTGATAAACCTGATGTATCAACCTATGGAGCTCTTGTCCATGGGTTGGTGGTATCTGGTGAAGTTGATGTTGCATTAGTCATTCGAGACAAGATGATAGAAAGGGGAGTATTACCTGATGCTGGCATTTATAACGTTTTGATGAGTGGGCTCTGCAAAAAATTGAAGCTTCCTGTTGCCAGGCAGCTCCTTGATGAGATGCTTGTCCATGGTATATTACCTGATGCTTATGTGTATGCCACTTTGGTAGATGGATGTGTAAGAAATGGGGAATTTCATGAAGCAAAGAAGCTGTTTGAGAAGACAATTGAAATGGGTATGGATCCTGACCTTGTAGGGTACAATGCCATGATCAAGGGATACTGTAAGTTTGGACTGATGAAAGATGCAGTTGCTTGCTTCAGTAGAATGAAAAAGTCAAAAATAGCTCCTGATGCATTTAGTTATTCAACAGTAATTGATGGGTATGTAAAGCAGCATGACTTACACCTAGCATTAACCATGCTCGCTCACATGGTAAAGCGCATCTGTATGCCAAATGTGGTCACGTACAGCTCTCTGATTTATGGCTTTTGCCAGAATGGAGATCTTGTGGGAGCTGAAAATTTATTCAACAGAATGCAATCAAATGGTATGATGCCTAATGTGATAACGTATAGTATACTAATTGGCAGCTTTTGTAAAGTGGGAAAACTTGCAAAAGCAGCTTTTATTTTTGAACAAATGCTCATGCACAAGTGCTACCCAACTGATGTCACGTTCAATTATTTGGTTAATGGGTTTTCCCATTGCACGCCTACTATTTTCTCGGAGGAGAAAAGTGATCCTCATGATGAGAAGAACTCTATGTTTATGGGTACTTTTAAAAGAATGATATCAGATGGATGGCACCCGAGAAATGCTGCATACAATTCCATTATCATCTGCCTCTGTTTACAGAAAATGCTCAAAACTGCATTGCAACTGCGTGACAAGATGATTAGTAAAGGTTACACAACAGATCCAATTACTTTCGCCGCCTTGTTAAATGGGATTTGCTTAGATGGAAACTCCAAGGAATGGAAAAATATTATTTCCTGCAGCTTAAGTGCGACACAGCTAAGTGTCGCATTAAAGTATTCTTTGATATTTGACCAGTACCTAAGTCGTGGATTCAGCTCTGAGGCTTCAGTGATCTTGCATAGCTTGGTTAAAGACCGTATCTCATAATCAAGATGAAACTGATGTTAAGCTTTTGGTATATTTGGACTGGCAGAAGACTGAAGGTCTTCATTATCAAGAGAGTATTATGTATTATAGTTGTACTCAGGATATTCTATAAGATGGATGGAGCTCTCTGATTGTAGCTTTCTTTGGTCTTCTGTGGACTGACGGTTTTGGAGCCAACTAAAGTCCAATTTCGGCTGCAGTTCTGCTACAGCTTATCTGGGTGTTTTCTCTTTTGGTGGCAGTGCACTAAAACCAGGGTGGGAAAACTTGCCTTTTTCTTCTCATGACTTTTTGACTGTGTAGCACGAAATATAAAAATGTTGTTGATAGCAATTTATCTGGTTTCATGCAGGTGATTTTCATTGCAAAATGCATATATCAGATGCTAAAAGGTTGATCTCTTTTCTTGTGACTGACGTGATGAACTAATACTTTTTTGTGGTACGTATTTTATGTTGTTCGATGATCCCTTTTTTTTTTCTTTTTTTTTTTTGCTTTCTGCTCCGATGCTGCTCTCAAATATGGACCTTTTGTTGTTTCCCATTTCTGCTCATCGTGTTTACATTCAATGCTTGATTTGCATGCTTAATTACTCTTTGCTTAAGAATGTAAATTATTACAGCTTTACCAATTAAAGAATGTAAAAGTATGGTATATTTGCATGTAGAAGCAAGCACTTTGGAGGAAGGCTCATCCTTGTAAGAGGACGTTATTAAAGGATTCTATTTTCTCAAAATGCATTTGCTTTGAGCTTTGGTAAAATGGCAACCATACCCGTTTTTGGCTTGATGTATGGTGCGGGAATTCTGCACTGAAAGAAGAATTTCCAACCTATTCTCGATCACGACTGATAAAGAGGCCACTTTACGTGAGCGATTAAGGAGATACGGAGGTCAAGTGTCATAAGATATTTCCTTTAGGACGCCCTTTCAAGATTAGGACTGGAATTAGATAGGCAATTGGGCAAATTGCTTCAGAGAAGTTGCAGTTGCACAATTCAGAGAGGACAGAGAGATCTGGGCAGGCTGAACCTTGAAATTGTTTGTTGAAATTGTATCATAATTACTCATCTAGGAGAGGTGACTTCAGGCCCATATGGTAGCCAGTATGGACGACAGACAGCAGAAAAAGCAAGTTTTAAGCACTCTTGTCAGTTGGTGGTGTTTTGCAAAGGATGAGGAGGATTTTGATCACTTCTTACTACATTGCATTTCACTGTATGATAGTTTACTCCATGCTTAAATTGTCATGAGAATGACCTAGGACAGTGTTGGATGTCAGGGCAAGTTGAGAATGAGAAGGCTAGATGCTTGAAAGGAAGATCTGGTAAGGAGGCTCATTTTGCGCATTTTTTCCGGTTGATTTGGAGAGAGATATAATAGAACTTTTGAGGAAGTTGAAAGCGTACTGTTGAAAGTTAGGTCTTTTTTATTTTGTTTATACTTTTCGGTGCAAAAGGATATCTCACATTGTAAAAAGAAATTGAGTTTTTGGAATTTTGATGTAAACCCTATACATATATATGTGAGGTAAAACCAATTTGATGTGGTATTTATGAAATGCTTTGCTTTATATAAAAGGAAAAGTGCAAGTAGGATATTCTTAGATGCCTCGAAGTGCATTTGTTTTGTTTCGGCTTGAAGTGCTTGTGCACTTAACCCAGAAAGAATGGCAGAGGAAGTCATCCTTTCAGAAACTGATGGAAAGAAACCCTGAAGTGTAACATTAAACAAAACAGACGATCTTCTTGTATTTACTGTTATCCCCGCAGAGAAGGAAATTGCCAGGTGACTGTTTAGCTTACCGTTTGCTGCAAACAAGATAATATTACCTACTTTGCTGCAATAATTAGGGTTTTTTCCCACACAACATTTAGGTGAACTCATCATCACGGTGAACTGGTAAGTAGTAACGCCATTCTCGCATGGGACTAATTTATGTACAGAGCGTAAACCACTGGATCAACAAAAGAAGGATAAATGACCTATCGTAAATAACCTTCACAATACCATATTCCATCTTATGGGGAAAAAATGCCATTATCTGCGGAAAAAGAAGATAGAAAGAAGAAGAAGAGGAGGAGGTACATATAAAACTGTGTACAGGCGACAGGAAAAAGCACCACTTAAAAGAAGAAATGAAAGTGAATTATCGCTATATCTTGCCATCCATAACCTTCAAAAAGAGAATACTTGAATTAAATGTTATCGCATAAATTTGTGATCAACACCTACATCAAGCACAAGACAGATCGTCTAAAAGAAAACTAGGCACAAATACATTGCTCTGGGTGTATGACCAAAGCATTTAAAAAGAAACTTACAGAGGAAAACAAGAAAACTGAGTTCATAAATTGAATTCGCAAAAACAGTCTGGTAAAGCAGATCCTCTACCCATTATGAAATCATCTCTATGAACCTTCCACAGGGCTTCTGTTAGTTCCTTTCCTCTAAGCCCTTGAGAGGTTAACAATGCAAAAGCCTTCCTATTTAAGAAAAGTGTCTTATACAACCCCTTGAAAGCTCGCATTGCTGCAACCATCTTATCCATGTTCCCAAAATAAGTAGCCATGTAAGAATCACTGTTAATAGACACATAATAATCAAGTGCAGCTTTTGTATTCCCATGCATGGTTGTGAAGTCCTCTCCGCTAAGAAGACTAGATTTAGTAACAACATTGGTGTACATCGATGTTAGTCCCTCAAGTTCCATCAGGCCATCACCGGCCGCCAAATAAATAGTCGTATTGGTGGGTATGGCTAAAGCTTCAAGTATGAGTGCAGTTTCATTTGGTGTAAGTGGACATTTACCACGGCTTCTCCAAAGACGAGCCATTTCTCCCGTCCAAGGTTTCCTATCAACCCGTGCAGCTTCTATAGCTTTTGCAGAAGCAAGAGAAAGACCAGTGTATTTGCATTGACTATAAGCTACCATGTCAGGTTCAAATCGAAGGTGAAGTGATAAGAAGGGCTTTGGTATAGCTTGCAGAAGCTCAAACGCTTTCTTCTCTAATGTGCTTGTAAGGCGCAATGCACTATAACAACCCTGACAAAGTGCAGCTTTTGCATAAAGAGGGTACCTAAGAGATTATAAGAATGTTGAAAAGCAAACATAAGTAATTTTCGTTACAAGGATAACTAAACTACTAAATCCTTTAAAAGCAGTGTGCAGAAATGATTGGTTCTAAGTTTTCTACATAACTCTGATCACAAGAGATTATAGTACCTATCCCTTCTTTGACTCATTGCAGGGGTGATTGAGATATAACCATGCTTCAATAGGGAAGGAAGAACACTCTCAACATAGTCAAATTGGCCTTTGCGTTTGCTGCAATCGACTCTTACGGGATCTTTTGATGCAATCTCGGTTGGAAGCTCCTTTACCACTTCAACAAAGCCTTTCATTTGTTGGATGAAGTAGTCTACATCAAACACATCTTCAAAACCGCTGAAACATAAAACCAGAAGTCATTCAGAGGCATGAAAAGGAAGAGTAGAAAACATTATAAAGAAAACTTCTAAGAAATCATAAGACAGTTCTTAACCATGTCATGTTGCATACATTAGGGCTATTAAGGACATGTATGATGGAGCTAAGACTCGAGTGAGGACCGTGGAGGGGACTCGGAATACTTCCCAGTTATGATGGGGTTGCACCAGGGGTCAGCCCTTAGCCCATTTCTATTTGCCTTGGCAATCGACGCACTGACGCGCCGCATTCAAGGGGAGAGGGGAGGTGCTGTGGTGCATGTTATTTGCAGATGGCATTGTACTGATTGACGAGACGCGAAGCGGTGTTAACGAGAGGTTAGAGGTACGGAGGCAGACCCTGGAGTCTAAAGGTTTCATGTTGAGCAGGACCAAGACAGAATACTTGGAGTGCAAGTTCACCGATGCAACTCAAGTAATGGACGAAGACATGAGGCTTGATTCTCAAGCCATCCCCAGGAGAGACAGTTTTAAATACCTTGGGTCGGTTATACAAGGGAATGAAGAGATCAAGGAGGATGTTACACATCGTAGTGGGGCGAGGTGGATGAAATGGAGGCTCGCTACCGGTGTTTTGTGTGATAAGAATGTACCACCAAAACTTAAAAGGTAAGTTATATAGAGTGGTGGTTAGACTATGTTGTATGGGGTGGAGTGTTGGTCAATCAAGAACTCTCATGTCCAAAAGATGAAGGTGGCTAAAATGAGGATGTTGAGATAGATGTGCGGGCAAACCAGGTTAGATAGAATTAGAAATGAAGTTATTCGAGACAAGGTGGGTGTGGTCCCTGTAGAGGACAAGATGCGGGAGGCGAGACTTAGATGGTTCGGGCGTGTGAAGAGAGAGGCACAGATGCACCGGTGAGGAGGTGTGAGAGGTTGGCCGTGAAAGGCCTAAAGAGAGGTAGAGGCAGGCCGAAGAGGTATTGGGGAGAGGTGATTAGGCAGGATATGGCGTTGCTCCAGCTTACTGAGGACATGACAATGGATAGGAAGATATGGAGGTTGAGAATAAAGGTAAAGGGTTAGGATAGGTAGTCGAACGTTGTCCTTGTGTTATTTGTGTATTTTCATATTCCTTGACTTCTGTTATTACTGTTGTTGCTTTCGTTTCGGCTTTCTGATTGCAGTACCTAGTGTTAGTTTTGCATTTTTTGCTTCGATTTTCTGATTGGTGTGCTTGTTGTTGCCCTTCCTTTTACCTTTCCTAGCCGAGGGTCTACTAAAACAGTCTCTCTGCCTTCTTGAAGGTAGGGGTAAAGTCTGCGTAAACACTACCCTCCCCAAACTTCACTTGTGGGATTACACTGGGATTGTTGTTGTTGTTGTTGTTGCAGTTCTTAACCATGTAAAACTCCATAGTTGTCTGCTAATTAGACATAGTAACGAATGAATGACTAAAGAAGATCCAGAACCTAAAAGGAGTAATCAAGTTCCTAAAGCTTACAAGATTATGTAGGTTAAAAGGGAAGATGAAACAAATATAGAAGTCATCACAATAGCATACCTTGACTCATTCCAATATGCAGCCACTTCAAACTTTGGCAAAACAAGGATAGCATTCAGCAAACAAGCTATTCCAACACCATCACACAACTGCAGATCACCAGCGACGAGAAACAAATTGAATATGAATTTTATCGTCACATCTCAATCAGTAGGAAGCTCAGTGTATGAGCAGCAAATAACAATACTTACGTCTCTCCTCATCTGATTGAGCCCACCATAACAATCCACTCGAATATACCCATTAGTCTGAGCAGGAAGAGCTGCAGCATTTCAACAACAAAACCATGTCTGCATTGGAAGCCAGTCAAATGCTCGACTTAGAAAACATAGAACCCCTCAGAGGAGAAGGTTATATGCATAAGTACAGCTTCTATCCTCTTCATAATAAAAAAATTCTACAGCTTCTATCCTATTTCTTGTTTTTACCCACTCCCGGAGGAGAAGGTTATATGCATAGCTATTACCCAAATTAAATTTTCCCTGGTACGAGTCAGCTCAATCTCCATCAATAGACCACCAGAAATACACGATATAACAACATAGTAGTGAGTACATAAGTTATTCAAATCAGCATCAATGACAATGGGATCTAATGTTAAACTAGTAGCTATTTACTGCAGGAGTATCAGTTAAAAACTAACCATTAAGTTGGGGTTGGAGCCACCAATTGCACGGTCGCCACTCGGCTATCCTTCGAATGCTCCATATCTCAGGTCTTTCAACCCTGCAATTGCACTCAAATTCAAACAGATCAAATTGCTACTTGATACACAAAAATCAGGAAATGCGTGGGACCGGGTGTTAATAGAGGAGCTGAAAAACTTATAGAAATTGAAGACCGAAAAAATGGGCGTTACAGAAAAATTAAGTACTGTATAAGAAAAGATTGGATCTTGAAGTTTACTCCATGAAGGAAGAATAAAAAAATGCCCATAGACTTAAACACAGAGACCAAAGCAATTAACAAACGTAGAAATAAAAAAGAACAAGAAGCAAGACTTACAGGGAAGAATTAAAGGTAAGGGTAGGGTCGGAGAAGAAAGGAAAAGGTGGGAATAAGAAGAGAGCGAGAAAGAGAGAAAACGCCAATACTGTAACGCCAAACAAGGGCTTGCGCACCGTTGAGGCGATCATTCTATAGAATACAGCCAATGGGTATCTTCTCTGTTAAAACTATCAGCAGTTTGGAAGCGAAAAATATGAAGATTGAGGAAGATGAGGATAAGAGATATGGAGAGAGTAAGTAGATCTCTTCTCTTCTGCTACCTTCACAAAATGATGCCAACCTCCTCGCTTTTACGGCCCGGAACTTACAACTGTGGATCTACCTTATGGATGTTTAACGGGAATGTTTAACGGGCGGGCTGTTGGTCCGTTTAATTTATCGGGTGGTTAGCGGGCTGTACTTTTTTTAATTTTTTTTTTGTCTGTTTGGGTTCGGGCTGTTAGCGGACCGTAGATTTTTATTTTTATTTTTAAGTAAATTTTATTTTTCTTATTCAATGTTATTGATACTTAAGTGTTTGCAAACTTTTAAGGCTTAGAATTAAATTTTGAAGTTTAAAATTTTAAATTTGAAATTTGAATTTTATAATTTTAAAATTGAAATTTGAAAGTAAGTGGCTACAAAAAATTATTTAATAAGATCAATAGACAATATGTAAGGATCAAGCTCCGAAAATTTTTATTTGATATTTTTATTGAATAATATATAATACTTCAAATTAAGTTGCAAGTTCTTTTTTGATTTTATTATTTTTGAACTTGCAAATTAAAAGTTTACAACAATTGTATATAAAAAAAAAAGAAATAGTACATCACATGCTTTGCATTATTTTTGTAAGTTCATCTATGTCAACATGAGGTTCTTGATTTCCGGCATTGGTTGAATCAGAACCATAAACCATTATATCTCCAATTTCTTGGCCCTCCGCTTCATCTACCTCGTCACGCCCTTGATTTCGTCGTTCTGATCTTATCCAATCTCTGAAGCACACTAGAATTTCCAAAGCGTTGCTACCCAATAAATGATGGGTATCTCCTAGTTGCTGCCTTGCTTGGCTAAATGCGCTCTCTAATGCGACTGTTGAAATCGGCACATTTAGCACGTCTCGAGCCATGGCCGAAAGAACAGGAAATTGATTTGAATTGCTCCTCCACCAACCCAGTGGTAGAAATTCCTTTGTGCGGGGCTCTGTTGACTTTTGCAAGTAGAATTAAAGTTCATCAATATTCCTGCTACTGGTTTGTTGATACTCCCCTATTGTAGACCAAATCAAATAATCTTCAACACCATCATTATCATCCAAAGCACTGGTCCCAGATGTTGAAACTGAACTTGAAGGAATATTTGCATCTACAGCAGAAGAAGCATCAACAATGTTAGCATAATAATTATATAATGTTTCTAAATGTTTGTGTAGATCAGAAATACAAGTGTCAATATCAGGAGTTTCAGTTGGTCCAATATCCATATAAGAATATAAAGCAGTGATTAATTGGCGACAAGTGGCCATTTTGATAGAAGGGTTTAAAATAACACCAATTAGGTAAATAGGGGGAATTGGGTAAAAATATTTTTTAAACTTATCTAGCATAGATTCAACAACAGAAGTATATCCTTCTTTCTTCTTCAAATTATGTAGTAAAAGAGAAATTTCAGCAATATGAACTAAACCATTTGCAATAGTAGGATAATAAGCTCCAGAAAACTCAAGTGTAGCCACATAAAATTTTTGTAAAAACTTTACAACATCTTCAATGACATCCCAAGTTCTAGATGTTAACAAACGGCTAGGATCAGTACAATGAGAATTAGCAACTTCAGTTATAGGCATTCTATATTTATAACAACATTTTAAGAATAAATAAGTATAATTTCACCTAATAACTATTTTTTCAGGCATGAGTCTTGGTTTTAGTCCATATTGTACACATTTTTCTTTAAATGCATTTAATCTAGCACTTCTATTATTTTCTTGAATTACACCAGCAGCTCTTCTAACTAAAGTGATATCATCTCTAAATAATTCAAGGTCACTCTTCGCAATCAAATTATAAATATGACATGCACATCTAACATGAAATATTTCAGGAAGTGGTAGGTGTAGATGCAATTTTAATATTATAATAGCAGCATTGTTGTTAGAAGCATTATCAAATGACACACACAAAACTTTTTCTGCAAGATTATAAAATATAGGAACTTCATGGATAGTATCACTTATAAATGCACTAGTATGACTTTGATCTTCATCATATTTAAAATCAATAATATATTTTTGCATATAAAAATTACCATCTATCCAATGGCATGTAACAGTCAAATAATCATTATCATTTACAGCACGACCAATATCAGAAGTAAGAGAAATTCTACAAGAAAGACTGGCGAACAAATAACGTATATATGTCTGATATTGTCCAAAAAGCCTAAAGATATCAGCTCTACAAGTACTTCTAGGAATACCTTTAAACAAAGGGTTATAAATTCTTTGAATATAAGTAACAAGATATGGTGAAGCAGCAAAACTAAAAGGTAAACAACCTAAAACAATCATTTTAGCTAATTCTTCCCGATCTTTCTTAATATCGTATTTACCCATTAACCCTCCAGTACCCGGGTTAAGTTTTTGTTGCCCATCTTCCTCATCTACTCCCCAATCAAGAGGGTGGTTTTCTACCATGTGCCTACGAAGTTGACCCGTTCCCCCTCCCTTACCGGTCTCATGTTTATAAATATCCTTACAAATTCTACATCTTACATAATTTTTATCTTCTTCTAGTCTGTCAAAAAAATTCTAACACTTACTTCTTAATCTTCGATTCTTCTTAATAGGGAGGGGAGGCCTACTTGTATTACCACGACTTCTACCCCTAATATTTTGAGTTTGACTAGTATTACCAGGTGTAGCTGGTGGTGTTTCAAGATTATCAGGTGATGGAAATGGAATATCATCTAAATTATCATATAAATCATCATCTATACCATAATTTTCTTGAAGTCCCTCATAATCTACATTTAAATTTTCACGTGAACTTTCAGAAATATGTGTAAAGCTACTAGAAAAACAAGCACCACCTCTTGATCTTTTGAAAGTTTTCTTACTACCACCTCTACTAGTGCACGCTTTTTTGGCTGCTCTAAATATATCCATTATGTAAATTAAATTAATAATTGTAAATAATAAAATAAATGTACACCAAAGAAGAGAAAGATATAGAACGAGTGTACCGGGATTCCGGATGCCGCACTAAATTTGATATCAAAAATCAAACTTCAATTGATAGATCGATACTTGATAGTTGATACCACACTTCACTTGAATACTTGATATTTGATAATAATAATTTTGTAATGGCTAAACTAAATATTTAATGAAACTTGAAATAATAAGTAATTGAGAATTTAAGAACAATAATCAATAATATCAAGAGAGAATTAGAGTAGTAAGAGAGTGAATTGTGAGGAAAAATGAAGAAGAAGAGGGGCTATTTATAATTTTTAAAATGTTAAAATTATAATTTATCAAATACTAGGGGTGTGGGGGCTATTTTCTCAAGGGGTAGGTCGAAATGGCCATTTCTGCAAAAAAGGGCCGTTGGCCAACGGTCATATTTGAATTTGACCGTTGGCAACGGTAAAAAAAAAATAAAAAAAAAAATAAAAAAATTTAAAAAAAAACGTTAAAAATCGGGCTGAAACGGACTGTAGCCCGTTAACAGGCTAACGGGCTTAGCAGGTTCCGGTGCACCGGTATCAAAAAATTATTCGTTTGAAACCCGTCCCAGCCCGCCCCCCACGCTACAGCACCGGGCTTAACCGGGCTGAATCGAATTGTAAACGGGTCAGCCCGGCCCGATTAACAGGTATAATCTACCTTCCCCTTTTTGCACTCTCGTTTTGTTACTGAAAAGTTCACGAGTTTGTGCTTTTTCTTCTTTTTTCTTTTTAAAATTCTTTTTGTCCTAATTATGATGGTAGTAATTTTCCCTTCCTCTAAAACACTCTCACATCTTCCGTTAGTTTTGAAAATTTTCAATTCCTATTAAATCATCGGAAAAGGGTCAAACATCACCTTAACGTATTGGAAATTGCTCAAATATGCCCTTCTTCCACCTATTGGACCATAAATGCACTTAATGTTAATTTTCGGACTACAAATGCCCCTCCTTCTAACAGAATTATGACATGACATATATGGGTGTCACGCCCCGAAATCGGGGAGCGCGACCGACGCTCAACCGAGTGAACCCGATCGAGCAAGTCTGTTAGATTTCCTTCTACCCAAACTCATCCATGAATAAAGAAGAGATGAACTTCATTAATCAAATGTTGAAAAGATTTTTATTAACAACTCCCATTTCATTTTCATTAGAAGCTTCATTCAAAATTTTCAAAATATTACAAGTTTATAGATATAATGAAAAACATGATTACCCAACTTGTCTACGGAGCCTCTAAGTACAATAGAAGAGTAGTATGGAAGTGCCGGCAATAAGGCTCCGGCTATACCTTAAAACACAATGTACAACTCAAATGACATCAGGACCGGAATAGAGTAGGGCTCACCAAAACTTGCTGAATAGAGAGTGACTGCTAACGAGGACCAAAGCTGCCCGCTGATGAACCACCTGCATCCATTGAAGATGCAGCGCCCCGACAAAAGAGACGTTAGTACATATGGAATGGTACTAGCATGTAAAGCTAACTGTCCATTTTCAAAATAGAATGCCAATATAAGAAAGGGAAAACTATAGAAACATGAAGTCACAATCAATGATATCCAAATGCCAAGTTAACACAAAATAATTTTCAAAATACGAAAATAAATAAATAAATAAATAAATAAATATATATATATATATATATATTTGGTTGGGAGATCATTAGCACCGATATACCACCATTCACAATATCACCTTTTACAATACCAATACCATCGTACTTTTAGTACGGAGTACGATCATGACCCGATCGACTAGGCCGTCTCATCCGAGACATCAACCACAATCACAATTTCAATTATAATTTCCAGCACAATCACCACCATGTGTGCGACATGGTGTCCGATAACGACCCGATCGGCTAGGCCATCTCACCACATTGCCGTGTGGATCGACATCATCCTTTCTATCAATCATCTCATCCCAATTAAGGGGAATAATTTTATCACATCAATCTCATCCCAAATAAGGAAAATAATCACAATCCACTCCTACACAAGCACATGTAGTTTCGGGGTTAGGTTATTTCAACCTACCCTTCCTCGGTGACTTATCGATACTCCCAAATACATTTTTGATTTGCATACAAAGGAAACAACAATACAAATGCATTTACCTCATAACCTTCCACACCATTTATAGACTTATTGGCATTTTCATCCACCTACAATATCATTATTTTATTGGCTCTGTTGGCCATACATATGATTCTTCATTCATGGCACAATGGCCGTATTTCATATTCCACACTTTCATTTCTTTCCTTTCCTGGATCACCATCATAAATATCAACAAATAGAATATTCCGAAAATCACAACTTTAGGTTCATTGGTAGTGAAGACATTAAACACAACGGATTTCTTTCCAAGAAATGGAGTAAAATAATTGGCAATTGAAGCACAAGTTAAAATCATAAACGAGTAACACATCATTTATTCTTGAAACACTTTTTCCCAAAGGGTAATACACATTTTCAACTCATAAATACATAAGATCTCAAAATACGTTGGAAATACTTACAAGGCATAATATTAGTTGAAACAACCCGATTTGGGCACGACTTGAGTACATAAGCTTTTAGGCAAATCTATTTTCGAAGTTAATTTGGATCAATTGAATCAAGGCTCATTTATTAACCTTTCTCACGTCACTTCATTTCATTGGTACCATTGGCCACCAGTATAATTTTCATTCTTGGCACGGTGGCCACAATTTATATCACCAACTCACTTCTTTCACTTTCGAGCATCTTTATACATTATCAACAACAAGGCATTTCCAACCAAGATTTTAAATACACATATGAGAAATTAAGGGTCTTAAGCACATCTAGTTTTTCTCCCACAATTTGGCATGATAACTTTTATTTGAAACACTACTCAAAGCCATAACATTTTAATACACATATCATTCTTGAACATATTCCCGAAGGATAACATAATGTTATAGGAACATTCGGAACACATTTTGAATGCATAATTCTCGATACTTTGCTTACTTGGGAAAATCAAATTTATTGGGAATAACTCAGAATATGGGAATAAGGAACTTGAGACAACCATACTTGAAACTTACGGGAATATCATGGAATTCAATTCTAAGAGAGTAGTTTAGCCAACATACCTCGCTTTGAGATTTCCTTAAATTACTACGACGTTCCGAAAATCCTAGCAATCCCAATATATTTTAAGACATAACATAAATTGAACTATAATTAGGAAGATATTCGTGGTTTCAGCTCATTTGAGCATTTTATCAAATACTAGGTGTGCAAATTTGACTACAAGGTTCTTCTACAAGATTTTCTTTATTTCATAACCAATCTTTACTTATTTGAGCTCAAAAATCTTCCCACAAACCTTATTGGTACATACATGTATAAATAATACTCTTAGACCCAAGAATCATGCTCTTAATCAACCATCTTCTACCCAAATTCGAAATTGAAAACTAGGGTATGGAACCTTACCTCTTAGATAAAGAACTTGAGGGATTTCTTGTTGGATTTCAAGGCTTGAGCAAGATTTGATGAACAAGGGCTTAGGAATTACTCCTCTCACTCTAGGGCACTTTCCCCTCTCTAAAAATATCAGATTATCCCTCCAAAATGAACCTAAGATCATTTTATAAGAACTAGGGTCGGGTTATGAAATTAGAAAAACAGACCCTCAAAAATTCAGACCCGTGCTACAAACCAGGTTAGGCACGGTCTATAGCGAGCTACAAACCAGGCTTCGCGAGCTCTGTAGCGAGCTACAAACCAGGCGTCGCGAGCTCTGTAGCGAGGTATAAATCAGGCTTCGCGATATCTGTACCGAGCTACAGACCAGGCTTCGCGAAAAATATAGTATGGTCTAGCGCGTTACAGGCCTAGCTTCGCGAGGGTTATAGCATGGTCTAGCGCGCTATAAAGCTGGCTTCGCGAGGGTTATAGAACGGTCATATTCTTCCACCCTTTGGGAATTTGAACATAACTTCTTGTAGGAGTGTCCAAATGACGAACGGTGTGAAGAGTTAGAAACTAGACTCAAAGGGCTTGAATTTGATAGGTAGATGTCACGACCCAAAAACTAACTGTCGTGATTGAGCCTATCGTGGAACTAGGTAAGCCGCTACTCAACTATCTCAACACAGTAAACGCTTTAAAATATAGGCGGAAGCAATTTAATATTTAAGAAAATCCTTTTTAAAACTGAAATAAACCCGCAACACAATACAATCTATCCCAAAATCGGGGTGTCACCGAATACATGAGCATCTATGTCAGAATACAGTCTACTACAATGTCTAAGGAGTAAAAACTGAAGTACAGATAAAGGTAATAAAGGAGAGTGAAGGCCTGCGAATGCCATGCAGCTACCTCGATAGTCTCCGAGATCCTATCTCCTCAATCAGCAGCCGCCGTAACCAGAAGTACCTAAATCTGCACACGAGGTGTAGGGTGTAGCGTGAGTACAACCAACTCAATAAGTAACAAACCCAAACTATGGGCTGAAAGTAGTGACGAACTCAACCGGCACAATTCAATACAGAAAATAACAGTGCAGAAATGTAGACATGCTTTCAAGTTCGGTAGATATCTTAAAACAGTAAAATGGATCAATCTGAATGATATAAAAAAAATATAACTCCTCAACCTCTACCATGCCAATGCAATGTTGTATGTGATGCACCATCCTGACAGCCTCATGTGCTTACACTCTCGAATACTCAACCACTCGGTACTGTATATGGCCCATACGGTCAACGGAAGATCCATCCCGGAACATATACATCACTGACAATAAGTCACCCAGTACCGAGGAAGGCCAATCCAGCCTTGTGGAGAAGATCCATCTCCAGGTTCACACTCTCAAATAATCAACCACTCGGTACTGTATATGGCCCATACAGCCCAAGGGAGATCCATACCATAACATATACATCATACGAACTTAATCGAATTTTCAGATCACCTCCAACAACATCAAAAATATGAATTACACACGGATTCAAGCTTAAAAAACTTCGAAATTTCCAAATTCTACAAACGACGCCGAAATCTATCAAATCTCGTCCGATTGACCTCCAATTTTGCACACAAGTCATAAATGATCCCACAAACCTACTGCAACTTCCGGAATCGAAATCCGACCCTGATATCAAAAAGTCAACCCCCGGTCAAACGTCCCAAAAATTCGACTTTCGCCATTTCAAGCCTAATCTCACTACGGACCTCCAAAAAAATTTTCGGACACGCTCCTAAGTCCAAAATCACCATACGGAGCTACTGGAATCATCATAATTCGAATTCGGGGTCGTTTACATATAGATCAACATCCAATCGACTTTTTCAACTTAAGCTTTCCATTTAAGAGACTAAGTGTCTCATTTCACACTGAATTCACTATGGACCCAAACCAACTAACCTGATAAGTCATATAACAGCTATAAAGCGTAAATGGAGCAGTAAATAGGGGAACGTGGCTACAACTCTCAAAACGACCGACCAGGTCGTTACATCATCCCCCTCGTAAGCAAACGTTCATCCTCGAACGGGTCTAGAAACATACCTGGAGTCTCAAATAGGTGTGGATGACTGCTCCGCATCTCCCGCTCGGTCTCCCAAGTAGCCTCCTCCATGGGCTGACCTCTCCACTGCACTTTCGCTGAAGCTATATCCTTTGACCTCAACTTCCGAACCTGTCGATCCAAAATAGCCATCGGCTCCATATTATAAGCCAAATCACCATCCAACTGACCCGTACTGAAATCCAAAACATAAGACGGATCATCGATATACTTTCGGAGCATAGAAACATGAAATACTGGATGCACACTCGACAAGCAAGGTGGCAAGGCAAGCTTGTAAGCCACCTCCCCAATCCTCTGAAGTACCTCAAAAGGCCCAATAAACCAAGGGCTCAACTTGCCCTTCTTCCCGAACCTCATAACACCCTTCATGGGTGAAACCTTTAGTAGAACCTTCTCCCCAACCATGTAAAACACATCACGGACATTCCTGTCGGCATAGCTCTTCTGTGGGCTGAAATTAGTGACGAACTCAACCGGCACAGTTCAATACAGAAAATAACAATGCAGAAATCTAGACATGCTTTCAAGTTCGGTAGCCTCATGTGCTCACACTCTCGAATACTCAACCACTCGCTACTGTATATGGCCCATATGGCCCACGGAAGATCCATCCCGGAACATATACATCACTGACTATAAGTCACCCAGTACCGAGGAAGGCCAATCTAACCCTGTGGAGAAGATCCATCTCCAGGTTCACACTCTCAAATAATCAACCACTCGGTACTATATATGGCCCATACGACCCACGGAAGATCCATCACAGAACATATACACCATACGAACTTAATCGAATCTTCAAATCACCTCCAACAACATCAAAAATACGAATTACACACGGATTCAAGCCTAAGAAACTTCGAAATTTCAAAATTTTACAAACGACGCCGAAACCTATCAAATCTCGTTCAATTGACCTCAAATTTTGTACACAAGTCATAAATGACCCCATGAACCTACTGCAACTTCCAGAATCGAAATCCGACCCCGATATCAAAAAGTCAACCCCCGGTCTAACTTCTCAAAAATTTAACTTTTGCCATTTCAAGCCTAATCCCACTACAGACCTCCAAAAAAATATTCGGACACGCGCCTAAGTCCAAAATCACAATACGGAGCTACTGAAATCATCAAAATTTGAATCTGGGGTTGTTTACACATAGATCAACATCCAGTCGACTTTTCTAACTTAAGCTTTCCATTTAAGAGACTAAGTGTCTCATTTCACACTGAATTCACTCCGTACCCGAACCAACTAACCCGATAAGTCATATAACAGTTATAAGGCATAAATGGAGCAGTAAATGGGGAAACGGGGCTACAACTCTCGAAACGACCGCCCGGGTCGTTAGAGTAGATCACCTCCTAAGTCGTTATAGTTTGGTAGCAGCATTCGTTTGAAGTAGGATCTTGTGCGAATTGAGACATCCTTTCCACTTAATGTATCCAACTTGTTCCACATAAATTCTTGCCATTCACAAAACTCCTTAGTATGTTTCAACACACCTTAAACATATATTTTTCATTTTAAAATAATGTGGTTCTACCCCATGGGTCTTCTTTAATACTCGAACACGTTATTCCCAAATACCGTTAGTGCACTTTAAAATCTTCAATCATTAGAAAATTTTTAACGGGGCCTTACAGTGGGGCTTTGCATTAAATACGTGGTACTGGTTTATTGGTACACATAAAACTATCAGACCCGATACAAATAACTCGACCCATTTAGACTAACCTTAAACCTGGAACCTTTTTTCTCAAGCCTACTTTCCATCTGAAGATTGAAAGCCATTGTCACAGAAGGTTGAAATTCTCTTGCACGATAAAAGAGAGAAAAACATGATTTAAGGAAAATTTAGAGTTATACCCTTTTAAATTTTTATATTTTTCTTCTCTTTACTTTTTTTCTTTTGTTTGAAGTGATCGTATTTTCTGTTGTTGATAAATTATAGATACTTCAAATTGGTTTCTGATTCTTATATCGGCAAATCTTTTAATTATTGGAATATTCAAAAAGAATAGTGAGAGGCTGACATCCCTTAATATATAGACCCTCTCACTAGATAAGTAAAAATCAAGTGTAAATTCAATTCAATAATTTATTTACTCATTCATAGTATTAAACATTTGATCGCTCATGTCTATTCATGAGTTTTTCTCTGGTATGTTTATTCATGAATTGTAAAATATAAGCGATGGAATATAAATTTGGAATGAAGGAAAAAATGGAGGAAAACAGTGATTGGAAACCATAAAAATGGATAAGGATTCACCATTAATAGCAATAAAAAATCTTTATCATCTCCTTAAAACCAAGTTAGCAGAGAAAGAAAACACCTTGAACCCATTGACAAGTAACAACCATGAAAAGTCTCCATCACCTTTTGAGTGTTTTGTTTTTAGAGAGAGAGAGAGAGAGAGAGGGGATTTGGTTTTGAGGAAGATGAATTATTTCTTGAGAGGGTTTGGTTTTTGGATTAGTCTTAGGTTATTCATGTTGAGTCTAATATCCCCATGTGTACCAATAAACCAGTGTCACCTATCTATATTATTATAAAAGCATGAATACAATGTCGGTTTACAAAAATAACCTAATAATATTAAACGTAATAACTCATAATAAAAGAACATAACCGGAATTCTAAATATTAGTCTTATAATCCTATTAGTTTTAGGACATAATACTACACGTTAAGAATCCTATATTATTATCTTTAGGAATCTTATTAATATACTTACTTTCAGACTGTCTAATTCATATAAAATTGAACAAGTAAATATCTTTAGTCATGTAATTCAATTACTTTCAGGATATACTTCTTAAAAATTTCTATTACTAATTTAATTCGAAAACTTATTATAATGTCCTATTACTAATTTAATTTGAGAATGTATTATATTGTCCAAATTTATTTAGAAAAAGGAGAGCATGTATTATTATAAAAGTATAAATACAATATTAATATACCAAAATAACCCTAAATTATTAAACAGAAGAACTCATAGGAAGAGGACATAACTACAATAACCTATTTTTTGGACCACAATACCTTCTATGCTAATTTTTAATATTTAAGATTTTAAAATTAATAAAATTTTATCTATTAAATTCTTATCAAAAATATGTAGGAAGTTTTAATAAAATCAATTTCATAAGAATCCTCCGTATTGGCTATACATTAACATTATCACTCCATAATGTCCAATACCAAGAAAAATAAAAGTAATATTAAATGGACTGCATAAAGAGTTGAAATTGAGAAAATAATATCCCCACGATAATATATTTTTATAACTATTTTCTTACTAAAATAATATTTTTTTAATTAACTTTTTGTGTAATATTGAAAAATACTCAATTATTAAACAATAACTAAGAAAATATTTAAGAATATAAATGTGTGAGAAAGAGAAAAAAAATGGTTGGTAAGAGTCAATACCACTAATAATTCTACAAACATAAAGATCTAAAAGTGAAATGTCATATCAATCTTTTACTCTTTGAAAATAAAATTTATGGTAGATAAAATTATAATTAAGATTAAAGATTCAAAACAAGAGATGAACTAATATTAAGATCTGAATCAACATAGAATAAAATATTTTTTATGTTAAAACCAAATAATTAAATCTTTTAATTAATTATTTAGCAAGAGAATCCAATTTAATTATTTTTTTAAATTTATCATATGAGTAAAATTCTTATTCAAGTTTAAAAAAAATCTTAGGTTACATAAATTTATTCCATAAAAAGAGCGTTAGAACACAAAGTAAAAGGTTTAGTATATTATTAATAATCAAATGCCATACAAGTGTCTGAGAAAGTAAAATCAAAGCTAAATCCTAAACAAGAACAAGCTTTCAAGACTATATTATAAAGAGTCGACTCTGCTATAACGGGATTATTCTTTGTAGATGCCTCCGGCAAATTGAAATAATATTTTTATGTCATGCATTACTTGTAACTATCATATCAAGAGGCATGGCACTGTTAGCAATAATAGCAAGTGGTGTACCAACAACGATTTTATTGTGAGGCCATCAACTTTAGTTTTGATATACCTCTTCAAACAACTTAAATAACCATCGCAAATATATCAAAGTAGAGCATAGTGCTAAATTTATAAGAAAAACAAAATTGATAGTATGTGATGAAGCACTTATGGCTAAGTGTCAAACGATCGAAATAATTGCCCGGAGTTCTAGAGATATATTGGATATTAATGAACCGTTTGGTGAGAAATTAATGGTTTGGGATGTGATTTATATCAAGTACTACCAGTAGTTCCAAAATCAACAAAAGTAGAGACTATAAAAGCTAACTTATCAAAGTTATACTTTTGGCCTCAAATGAAAAAGATTCAACTGGCAAGAAATATAAAGTAAGAACATATTCAGTATTCAGTGTCTTCTTGATTTGTGTCAAAAATAAAGAAGAGCATCCAATAAAAGATGATTTGGTTCTTTCTAAACACTTGATTATCATTCCCGATGGTAATAGTAGTACATTTAATAAGAGAAATATTTCTATTATTAGATTAAAACGCAATGTGTGCAAATCGCATGATAGAATTAAAAAGATATCTTAGCTAGCAGAAATAAATATGTTGATCAACTAAATAAAAGGTTGATTGCATTATAGTAAAAATAAAATATTTTTCTGTTTTTGACTCAGCAGAAAATAATACCAATAATTACTACCAAGAAGAGTGTTTAAATACTTTAATATCAATGGCCTTCTACCATACATGTTTGTTGTAAGTTTATTATTTCTTACGTATGTTAGTGTCGCCGTTTATATAATAGGCTAAGTTAAAATTGATCTTCCATCATATATAAGTTGATTTTGAAGAAAAATATGCTCGTCATGCTACTGAAAAACTTAAATACGCCGAATAGCTTATGTAATAGCACACAGATGGTATATAGAAGTTTTGACAATAACGTCATATATGAAAAAATTATGATACTGGTCTATGTGATTCTAAGTATACTCTTATCCCTGAATTCAACTTTTGTCTTCCGAAACTAAGGAATATCCTTTTTAAATTTGTGTGAAAATAATTTTTAGTATGTTTATGTTTTGCAAATATAATAAATAAAGCACAAAGACAAATATCCTAAATATTGGACTATATTTACCGCAATATATTTTCTTGCACAAACAACTATATGTTGCACTTTCAAGAGAGATATCAAGATCGACAACAAGAGTTTTGGTTAAGGCAGAGCAACCAAAGCATTAGGAGAAAACATACACAAAAAACTATTGTCCACAAAGAAGTGTTCGTTAAGATACCATCACATTAAATACTTTTAAACTATAATACTTAGTTATCCAACTAACATGACAAAATTGATCATTTGTGTAAGTTTTGATAATGTCCTTTTGTTTTAAATTTATGTATTATGCTAATGTAATAATAATTTTCGGCATTTAGATGATTGTTTTATTATTATACATAAAATTTCTCTCATTAATTAAATTTTATTGTTTCTTCATATAAATAAATGTTTAAATCATCACGTACCATTATTAACGTGCAACGCACGTTCATAGATATTAGTTTGATAAAAGCCCCACATATGCTATGTCATAGTTCTGTTAGAAGGAGGGGCATTTGTAGTCCGAAAATTAACGTTAAGGGCATTTATGATCCAATAGGTGGAAGGGGGGCAAATTTGAGTCATTTTCAATATATTAAGGACATTTTTAACCCTTTTCCGTTAAATAATTTAAGCTGACATCTGTTTTAGAAATGATTTTATTTTTAAAAAAAATGAAAAAGGATTTGCTTAATTTTTATTCAATCAAATGCCATAGAAAAAGATTTTTGAGCAAAACTGAGAAACTACCAGATGCGTTTCTTAGTTTTTGGATAAAACTAACGACCAAAATTATTGTCTTTCTACTCTTCTTTTGAAATTTGCATTGATTTCCGTCTTCAACAACTTCGACAAAGCTTCAATCTGCAGTTCTTTTTAACTTTCTGCTTTTTCTTATTTTCTTAAAGAAACCAACATAAGACCATTAATCTATCTATTAAATGGTCATAAACAAGACAGTACATCGTCAAAAGGAAAGGAGAGCAAAACAAAACAAAACAAAAAAAAGTAAAAGTACCGCAGCCCAGTTTTTATAGATGTATTGCATAACATTCAGGATACGAGAGACAACCAGCTCATGTGAACATTGAACAGTAAGTACAATTGCGGAGAAACAATTTATCTCCGCAATAACTAGCCAGATATGGGAGAAACAACAGATCGACCACTTATCCATCTCCATGGCATTTCCTGAAAACGTCTCTCAATTAAATGTATTTACTTTAGATGTTTCAATTCAAACACAAAAGAATTATGTCCCAAATATGCCCTAATCTAGTCAAAGTACAACCCAAGATTCTTGTATGCCTTAACTAATGTATTCCATCAGTAGTTACTGCATATAGGGCATCATTCAACTAGCAACTAAACCTTACAATCCCTTGCCTATTGTTTTTTTTCCTTTCTGGGGAAAACCCCTTGTTTACTCTTGAAGACTGAAGGCCCTTCAGGATGCAAAAAGATCCAACAGCATAAACTTGGGCTCCAAGTGATAACTACACACGTCTTTCATTCCTTTACCATGGAGTAGCTGGAAGTCTGCATCTACTTATCCATTTATACAATCTTAGATTAGCTTGTTTCATTTTTCCAGTTGTACCACATCTAGACATTTTACAAGCAAGTGATGTCATTTAGACATAGCGAATGCTAAAGAGCAACTGGACCCACAGCGCAGCAGGACCATAAAAAATTTCAACAAAACGATAATGCAGGCTTTGCTACGGAAATATATAGAACAAGAAACTCAATTAGGCCAAAGTTTCACCTCTTTTTGCCTAAGTTTGCCATCACAAGATAATAGGTCGGGCCAAGGTTTTGACTCTCTGCTTACAGTTTGCTATCAGAGCGTGAAGTTTCCACTGGGGATCCCAAGCCAGTACCACTCACTGCTATCAGAAACTGAAGAACTACCAAGCATGTACCAATAAACAACATGCGATAAGGATAGGGTATCACCTTGACCAAGGAATTGAGAATATTCTAGCACATTAGATTCTTTCACTCGTAACTTTCATCCGAGTATTCTTCATCATGCTTCAATTCTGCACTGGCCTTATTACCTCTCATTACGTTTGCCAGTTGTTGAATTAAACTAGATGTACTTCTTTCCATCTTATCTGCAAGTATCTCGGTTTGCTCTGCAAATCCATGACCTAGTAGTCTCTTTCTCAATATTTCACAGGTTGTTGTATATGGCGGAATGCCTTCATCTATCATCATTTCGAAATATTTACATGCTTCCTCAAGTTTGCCTTTCTTCTGACAGAGACCATGCACCATGACAGCATACGTCGAGACTGAAGGATAAAATTTCCTGTCTTCCATGCTCTCCCAAGCTTTCTCAACTCTATCAAACCTGCCCACCCTAATAAGCATCTTAAGCAACATATTATACGTATGCCTATCTGGTGTGCAGTTGTTGCGTTCCATTGTTGAGATCAGCCTGAGTGCCAAGTTAACTTCATTATGATCACAATGAAAAGCTAAGATTGTATTGTAACTCCAACAATCAGGTGTTACCCCTCCATTAATCATCTCATCTATCAGTCGGTAAGCCTCATCAACCTTGTCGGTCTTACAAAGCTTTTTAATGATACAGTTATATGTGAATACATTAGGTACAAGTTTGTACCTTCTCATCTGGTCAAGAACCCTGAAAGCTGAATGAATATCATTTACCGCGCAGTAACCATGAACGAAAATTGAATAAGTAAAAGCATCAGGTACCAGTTCAATGGACCTCATCTTCTTGAAAAAATCGAAGGCCTCATCCATCTTACCAGCCTTGCACAGTGAGTCCAGAATACTATTGTAAGCTAGCAAATCAACGGCATAGCCTCTTTCAAGCATTTCATCGAAAAGCTTTTGTGCTTCGGCAACTTCGCCCAATTCTCCCCATCCCTTAATCAGAATGCTGTAAGTTTTCACACTCGGAACGAAATCATTCTTCACTTTGTAAAAGAACTCTTGCGCTTGCTTCGTATGCTTTCTGTTACATAGCGCAAGCAAAAGCTTATCGACATCCGTTACACATGGTTTAATCCCAAAATCTACCATTTTATTAAAAGCCCTAATTGCATCAGCTGGCAAACAAGCTCTACTATAAGCCCTAAAAACAAGCCGGAATATTTCGGGAGTAATTTCACATGATTTATTCACTCTCATTTCTACAAGGAAGTCCCATAACAAGGGGAATTGTTTACTACTTCCTAATATATCAACAAGAATGTGATAGCTTTGTTGAGTATGGCAAAAACCTGATAACTTTTGCGCCCATAAGAAGAACCTGTGAGCTGAAAATCCGAGATTTTTGCACCGTTTGAGGACTTGTTCAACTACGTCGGTTGAAATTCTGCAGGAAAATGGATTGAGGGCTGACTCTATGTCGTGGTGGGGTTTTCTGTAGTCGCTAAGAACGCGAGAAAGTTCATTCACCAGGTGTGGAGAATGTTGGTCTGAGTTTTCAGGTTCCCGTTTTGTTTCTGCAACAGTTACTGAAGATATGAACTGATAGCCATGAACGGCGTTATAAGTGGGAAGACAAACCAACAAGGAAGAAGAAGGGTAATATTGGGCAAATTTGGATGGAGGAAGATAGCAATGGAAGAGTGTTCGGGAGAAATAATGAACATTTCTGGAATGAAGAAGTGTCCTAATCGCCATTATTCCTTTTTCAGAAGCTCAAGACACCGTACCAATTCAGTCCTTTTTAATGGATCAGAAACCATAGAAAGATTTGCTCGTTTTTTGTCCATTGCCGTTATGCGGGAATTCAAAGAAAAACTGCGCCAGCTCCGAAGTTTGGCAACGAGACTCGTTGAACGAGTATCCAGCGTTCTGCAAGGGAGGTTTGATGGTCCGTTGGGCTTTTATGAATTGGGTCATAAGGCCCAAGATATGCTGGGGCTCAATTCCACGGAAAGAGCCAATAATGAAAGTGAAAATAGCACGGGCTAGCCAGTTTTCGGACTTATAATTAAAAAATAGCCAGTATTTACAAAGTCATTGAAAAATAGTCACTATTTTGCGGTAACACGGAAAGTTCCAGCATAATATACTGGAGATTGATGCACCTGTGTATGAACTTCCAGCATATTATGTGTATGAACTTCCAGCATATTATACTGGACCAGTATATTATGCTGGAAGTTCAGTATATTATGCTGAAACTTCAGTTTATTATACTGGAATATTTTTCGCATTTTGAACAGTGTTTTCGTTCAGATTTATCTTTACATGAAAAGTGGCTAAATTTCGATTACTTTTGAAACTGTGGTTATTTTTCAATTACCACTAGTAAATCTATCTATTTTTGAATTTCACCCGTAATGAAAAGAGATCTTTACAAAAAAAAAAAAAAAGGATTCAGATTTATTATTTATTTTTGGGAATCTTATAGAAACATCCCAAATAAGTCCTAACTTACCAACCTCTAGCCATTAATCATAGACTTACCAAAACTAGCCAAGCACATATAAAAATTAAAAAATTAAATAAATAAGGTTCTTTCTCTTCAAGAATCACATGCAAAGATCTCCTTTCATATTTTTAAGAGTGATTAGCAACATTAGATGCAAGACAGAAATAAAATTTCATGGATGAAGTAGCAAATAAGGTGATGAAACACAAAAAAAAATAAAAAAAAAAATATATATATATATACAAGATTTCAAAAATCTAAACAAAAAAGAATATTTTTCAATGGGTATGGTTGAAATTTGTTGAAAACATATAAATAAGTCAATATACAAAATTTGAGAAAGATTAAAGGTGATTTGGACTGATTTGATATCAAAATTCGTAGTTAAAATCGAGTTCAAAATATTCTTCTGCGACACACGTATCACGCATGTATCTCAATCACATGTATACATTGATATACATATGATACACATTTGATACAAATATGATATATATGTGATTAGGGGTGGCATATGGGTCGGTTAGGGCCCTAAACGGGCCAAGTGGGCCGGTCCAAACGGTCCCGGTCCCTAACTAAACGGGCCGGCCCCGCGGGCTAAACGGGTTAAGTGAGCCTAACGGCTAAAAATATTAATTATTTTTTAAAAAAAATTAGAATTGAAATTAGAGACAAATAGATGTAAAAAAAATATCTTAAGGCAATGCCTTGTAAATTTTATTATATAATTGTAACCTAAACTTTTTAATTCTAAATTTAAAGACAAAAATATTGTAAAGAGATATTCAAAGCAATGCCTTATAATTTTATTATAGCATTAAAATAAATATGGCAGTATCTTTCTTAGTCTTCCTCCCCCCTATGGAATGAGCACAACAAGGTACTAATACCACCATTGAGAAGAAAAAAAAACTAATCAAGATGTGCCAAAATACAAGTTACATAATACATACTAATTTTTGTTCATACAGGTTACATGGTATCTCTTACAAATTTCATAAATCCTTCAAGGTTCGGAGGAATTTTCGTTGGTGGTGGCGGAAAAGTAGCCTGGTTATCACCGCTTCCATTGTCAAGTGAAGCAGCATCCTCCGCAAGTTCAGCTAGCAGTTCTTCGTAAGCTTCGTCTTCCTCTAGTTGTGATTCAGCAAGTCCAAAATTTCTTCTTTCCGAACGGTCCAATCTCTGAAAAGTACTGATTTTTTCAAGCTCTCCCTCATAGATGCTCTATAATCACCGAGTTGAAGTCTTGCTTGACTGAAAGCGCTCTCCGATACCACTGTTGAAGCTTGAATAGTTAAAATATCTCTGATGACTAATAGATTCGCCACTCTTGGATTTTTTCTTATTTTTACCAAAATATTTTTTTAAGGAAGCCATCTTAATAAATCAAGTAATAGCAAATAAATAAAACAAACAAAACTATAATATTAAAACTTAAGAGTTGGAATGAGTTTATCAAATTGACGAACAACTTGTTAAAAATTGATTATCGTTGAAGACTTCAATTCACCAACACCACAATTTTTTCACAAATTGTAACAATAAAGTAAGCAATAGTAGCAAGTATAAAAGAAAATTAGAGAGAGATTGATATTGATTTTGTAAGAAAAATAAAAGAATGAGGGGGTATTTATAGTTGAAAATAGAGAAAAAAGTGTAATTATAAAAAGTTTGGGGTTAAAACAAAGTGTTAATGGCTATTTTGTAAATAGCCAACGACTATTTTTGACAGCCAAACGACTGTTTTTTAAATTTTTCAGTTTTTTTTTACAATTGACCGTTGGGACCGTTTGGCCCTCCAAGGGACCGGTTCGGTCCTGGTCCGGTCCCGGTCCCTGGCGGTCCAAACGGTCCCGGTCTCTACCGGTCCCAATGCATAGAACCGGCCCACGAGACTGGCCCAGGCCCACTAAAATCGGTCCTACCGGTCCTGGCCCGTTTGGCCCGCGGTCCCGGGCCAGTCCCGAGCCCAGACTGGCCCACTTGCCACCCTTATATGTGATACACAAATGATACATAGTGTGATACTCATTTTTTTTCATGTTCATCTTTTACTTTGAATTTTCAATTCAAACCACCTCATAACTCTACCAAATCATCCCAAAATTGAGATTCAAGCTCCTTAAAATGTATCCAATATATTCTAATAATACCCACTAAAAAAAAGAAGCAAAAACATTGACTTTTTTTGCTACAAATAGCTAATTGACTAATATTGATAATAGTTGACTAATATTGTAGTATTTTATGAATTGACCAAATTTTTTGTAATAAGTTACTTATAAATGGACATAGCCAGTAATTTCCAAATATTTTTCCTAGCCAATATTATTTTGGTTAACGATTGGGCGGGCGGGCGGGCGGCTATTTTGGTTAACTCTTCTCAAGCATTTTGGCTTTAGAGATTGGGCGTAGCCCACGGAAAATCAGGCACCCAACCATACCGTAATGCCAGATCCATTCCTTTCACTTTCAACCCAAATATCTCGGCGACTCCGTCATCATATGGAAATTAATCAAAACCAGATCAACTATGTGCTTGAGTAATACTTAGGGAAAAAATTTATCTGTTTTGACGGATTAATCTTCAAAGTATGGTCTGACATTTGGTAAACCAAAGCGTGAAGCAAACATCGAGCTCATCATATATATGGTTGGAATTTCAGTATTTATCTTTGTCCTCGTCAGTCCTAACCTGGCATCGGACGAAGCTTCCGTTTTGTACACATAACGTGTATAGACCAACGGTATCCTTATTTTGTTATGTTTTTTGTCATGCATTTTCTCTAGCTGACCAATTCATGGCTACAATTGTTGTTTTTAAAGAGAAGAAAGATGCTTGCTGGGATCTCGATAACGTCTTTTACAAATATTGGATCATATCTTGCACGTCCAGCTAGATATACATTTGAGATCACCACCATATATTTGCTCAAGAGAGAATCCATCTTAATAATTTAATCCCAAAGATTTTAAGCTATTGATTCTTCATTATTGCATTCATAAGCTACCTTTTCTTGCGTGCTTCGTTTATACTAATATAACACTTATTTGTAACCGTCATCAGCGGCTATGCAGTTCCTAGCTTCCATAACCATGGCTCTGGTTGCGTGCACGAATAAACTACTCATCGTTGTCAGCCTTAATTTTTCTGATAATATCAAAAGTTTACTCTTCAGTGTATATATAATGTAAATCTAAGAACAAAGTTCGCATTGTTAGTTCCAGAAAAGTTTAAAACATAGAAAAAAGGAAGAGAAAGGGAAGGGAAAGGGAAAGGGAAAGGGAAAGGGAAAATGAAACAAGCTGGATTGCATTACGACATATAATTGTGTTGTGATCATACACATGCGCTCCTGACAATATTTGTGTTACTTTCAACATTTTCATGCTGATGGGTCAGTAAAACTAACTTTAAGTGCAAAGTCGACAAGGATAAAACACGAAAGCTAATGCAAACATTACAAAAACGGATTTGCTCTCTTTCAATTATTGTCATCCATCAGTTACTCAATCCTTTGTAAGTAGAATTGAAAATGAGGTACTCATAATAGACTAGAAATCCCTACTGTCAGTCAGTGCGCTATAACAGTACGTCTTAATCTCTCTTCTGCTTTAAACCATCGATCTCCAGCTTAGTCAGAAATGTGTGTGCAGAGTCTTAAAGTATGCACTTTTGTTTGATTAGCGTTAGTGAAGCGGGCAAACTATGTTTCCATGAGGTTGACATCACATATTTTTTATGCATGGTACTGTCTTTGCTTTTTTCTGCGAATTAAATAAAGCAGATTTGTGAAAGGACGATTGAAAGCATTGATTGAATTTAAAGATGCATGCATGTGATGGTAGTGCTGTTAAATAGGGAATTAAGGAAGTTCTTGTTGAGGTTTTGTTTTTAAGATAGAAAAATTCTTAAAATGAGGGTGAATGGGAAATGGAGGGAAAATGAAATTTTGAGTAAAATTTTAAGTTTCCCCCTCTTGACAATGAGACATTGTCCCATATTGAAAGAGGAAGATATTTTTGGTGGGTATATATATAATTGCTCTTCTTGTAGCTCTTAAAGAGTTAAGAAGAAAGCAAGCCTCGCGCCGTCGTCGTCGTCGTCGCTCGCTCGGCTCCGGCTTTGGCTTTGGCTTTGGCTTTGGCTTTGGATTAATAGTAAATATTAACGTAAGATTATCCGCATTTGCTTGCTCCACAAACAAGCCAATGCTTGCTCCACCATGGAGGGTGGACGTTTGGTCTTCTTCAACACTGGCTGCTATATATATGTGCAGCAGATGTTGAAGAAAGACACTCAACACACAACACACAATTCGTTTAACAAATTGGCTATACATTGCACTCCTTCCTCTCAGCATTTCCATACGATTTTCTGAGTTTATACTCCTTCGTTCTGCATTGTTTTTAACTTCAAACAAAGCAACTGTAAGTGTGATTTGCTACCGAACTTTGTGTTCGCTGAAACACTGGGGTTTGAAGTACCGCTACACCAGTGTGTTATTCGTTCTATCCTGGGAGGAAATAATCCATTACCTTGGGTACTAGGAGGGGATTAAATTCCTTAAGGAAACACTGTGAATTCAGTGGGCTCGAATTATTTACTGTTTTATTACGTAAATTTATATTTTGCAGAATTAGAATTATTATTTACAAATACAGCTATATTGACGGGAAACAACAATCTTTATACGAGCAATCCAGGCCAATCTCATTGGATGGCAATAATACTGGTAGGATCGGAATCTAATTGCATTTTTCCTTGTTAACTCCTGCACAAATGTATTGTCATGGGCGGCTTTCCAACCATGCCCCATGACCCCTTGGACGCGCCCCGTGGCGTCCTGGCCAGCCTCCTAACGCCCGTCGCCACGGTCGGCCCCGTGGTCTCGGCAGCTCCAAGTGACAAGCGCGCATGTGCCTCTGTCGCCCCACCGATAGCCATCGCCAGCACCCAGCCACAGGCAAAAGCCAACAGCGCCGCGCGCGCAGACAATGCCGCGCGCGCAGACCCTGATGCTAAAGACAAAGTTGCTGCCAACGGACTTGTTGCTGCTTTGTAGAAGACTAAGTCCTTTTCATTGTAAATATAGAGTAGTTTTGCTGCATTTTCTTTAAGTGTGATTTTCCAGCTTTCATAGGTCTAGTCATGTAACTTTGGTTTATTTTTTTTAAGCATTATTAAGGGGGACCAAGCAATCAAAACTTTCAAGCAAGCAAACAATTCTCTGTACTGGTGTCTCTCCCCCCCGACACCGTCTTGTTTTCTGTAATAGCTTTCATTCAATGCAATCAAGCTTTCTTTCATTCTCAATTCTCTTTTCTGCTCTCTTTCAATTGCTCATGACATTGGTTTTCCCGTACGGCACTGACAATCTAGTCTAGCGTACGGAGGGGACCTCAGTTGGCGGACAGCAACCGTACTGACATCGGTTGCCTAGCCTTACGTCGCCCTTCCAAGGAACTTCAGGAAGGCGCCGCGTAACAGTTGGTATCAGAGCCTAGGCTCGACATCGGACGAGGGATTACATTGCAATTACCACCATTTCTGACCATGGTGAATTATGGGGATCGCATCGCGACCCTTGAGGGAACGGTTGACGCATTACGGCCCATCGTGGAAATGGTGCCCGATCTAAAGACCAGCCTAGTGCAAAGGTTGGACGACCTGGACCGCAGACTCATCCAGGCCGAAGTTGACATAGAAAACATCAGTCGCGACTCTGAAGGAGACCGGCAAACAGCAGCCACAGAGGCAGCTGAAATTTTTGGTAAATTTGAGGTCCTCCAGCAGGAGCGTGCCGAGGATTTAGCCAACAGGGAACAAGAGGCAGACAGGGTGACTGCCATGCAACAAACCATAGACAACTTGACAGGCCAGCTCAATGTTGTCAATGCTGCTTTACAAGGCCTACTTCGAGGAGGCGGAAACCAATTTGGGGGTGGTGTGAACCTCGCCCCCATGGCACAAAAGCTAAAAATTCCTGAGCCAAAGCCATACAGTGGAGCTCGGAATGCCAAAGAAGTGGAAAATTTCATTTTCGATATCGAGCAATACTTCGATGCCGTGGGAAGCCTAGAAGAAGCTAAGAAGGTAGCAACTGCTGCCATGTATCTTCAGGGTGATGCCAAACTCTGGTGGCGGGTGAAGTACGAAGCCATCAAGGCTAGTGAAGATGCCCTCGAGACATGGGCGGAACTAAAGGCAGCCATACGCCTACAGTTCTTCCCCGAAAATATTGAGTACAATGCCAGGAGAAAGTTGCGGGAGCTCCGCCAGACCAAATCAGTGCGTGATTACGTGCGGGAATTCTCCGCGCTCATGCTGAATATCCGTGACATGGGGGACAAAGACAAACTCTTCACCTTCCTGGAAGGGTTAAAACCTTATGCCCGGATGGAGTTGCAGAGACAAAGGGTAGACACGTTGCCTAAGGCAATCCAAGCAGCAGAGTGCCTTGGGGATTACCAAGTGGAAGCCCGGAAGGATAGGCCTCAACAGCCTGTCCGAGGAGGATACAAAGGGGGCCAACCAAACACTGGTGGCCCTAGCAGAAGTGGAGGAGACCGGAGTGCACCCAAATCCAAGGCTCCCTCTTCCGGCAATACTAGTGCTGCATCTAACAACAATGATCGGGGGAGGAAGCCCCCTCAGGATGTCGTCATTGCGGCGGACCACATTGGAATAATGAATGTCCACATGCACAGATGAACGCCCATCAAGCTTTTGAGGATGGGACGGATGACGACGCCGATGATGCGGACCAGACCGAGCCAGTAGGTGCATTCAATGCAATTGTTGGCTCCATTTCTGAGCCCTTAGCGGGAACCAGTGCCGGTATCCGCAAGAAGAAGGACCCCTGTCCAATTGCCAGGAAAGGAAATAAGAAGGCGAATTTGAGGACTCCTCCTCATCAAGAGAGGACCCTAATGTTCGTTGACATGAAGGTAAATGGCAAGCCCATTCGGGCAATGATAGACACGGGTGCCACCCATAACTACTTAGCCTCGACTCAGGTGGAGCGTCTTGGACTAGTTGTAGGAAAGGGCAAAGGTCGTGTGAAGGCTATCAACTCACCACCTCAACCAGTGGGTGGAATAGCCAAAGAAGTCCCAGTGAAGCTTGGCCCTTATGAAGGAAAGTTCAACCTGCACATAGTGATCATAGATGACTTTGAGTTAATAGTGGGGTTGGAATTCCTGAGACAGACCAATACCATGCCCGCACCATATGCAGACATGCTACTGATGATGGGGGCAAATGGGGCCAAGCCCTGCATTATTCCGTGCATTCCCATGAAGATGGCAGCCGAGAACATCTCGGCCTTACAGTTGAAGAAGGGGGTAAAAAGACATGAACCCACGTTCCTGGCTACCCTCTGCATGGAAGATATAGAACGCTCCTCGGGTCCCATTCCTGCACCCGTGAAGGAGTTACTTCTGGAATTTGAAGACATCATGCCACAAGACATGCCAAAGCGTCTTCCGCCTAGGCGAACTGTGGACCATGAGATTGAGTTGGTGCCGGGTGCGAAGCCACCTGCCCGGGCGCCATACAGAATGTCACAACCCGAACTCGCCGAGCTTCGGAGACAATTGACGGAAATGCTAGACACAGGGATCATTGTGCCCTCTAAGTCCCCATACGGGTCCCCTGTGCTATTCCAAAAGAAACATGATGGTAGTTTGCGACTCTGCGTGGATTACCGGGCTCTAAACAAAATCACCGTGAAAAACAAGTACCCTATTCCGCTAATGGCAGACTTGTTTGATAGACTGGGTGGTGCGACGGTATTCACCAAAATAGACCTAAGGACAGGTTATTGGCAAGTTCGGATTGCAGATGGTGATGAGCACAAGACGACCTGTGTGACAAGATATGTGTCATACGACTTCCTGGTTATGCCCTTTGGCTTGACTAACGCGCCAGCCACATTTTGCACCTTGATGAACCAAGTCTTCCGAGAATACATTGATGAATTCGTCGTGGTTTATTTGGATGACATTGTGGTATATAGCCAGACACTAGAAGAACACCTGGAGCATTTGCGGAAGGTCCTAGCCCGATTGCGGGAGCACAAATTATATGCGAAGCTATCCAAGTGCTCCTTTGCTCAGAAACAAATTAACTTCCTCGGACATGTCATCGAGGAAGGGAGGATCAAGATGGACCAGCAGAAGATTCAGGCCATTACAGAATGGCCGCCTCCTAAGGATATACATGCCTTGAGGTCGTTCCTTGGCCTATGCAACTTCTATCGGCGGTTTATGAAAAGTTACTCCCTCATTGCAGTGCCACTGACAGAACTTCTCAAGAAGGCCACCCCGTGGGATTGGGGCCCCAAGCGGGCAAAGGCCTTCGACGCATTGAAGATGGCTATGTCCAGTAGCCCAGTCTTGGCCCTCCCTGACTTGGCCAAGCCATTCGAAGTGCAAACGGATGCCTCCGACTATGCACTTGGTGGAGTATTGCTACAAGAAGGGCATCCCGTAGCGTACGAGAGCCGGAAACTGAAGGATGCAGAGCGACGCTATGCCGCCCATGAGAAAGAATTATTGGCTGTCGTTCATTGCTTACGCCTTTGGAGGCATTATCTACTGGGAGCCCCATTCGTGGTCAAGACAGACAATACAGCCGTTAGCCATTTCATGACCCAGCCAAAGCTGAATGGACGACAGGCTAGGTGGCAGGAACTCCTAGCGGAATTTCACTTCAACCTGGAGTACCGAAGTGGAAAGACCAATCATGTTGCTGATGCACTCAGTCGGAGAGCTGATCTAGCATCGATGTGTGTACTCGCCGCCCTAAAGGGAAGCGAAGTAACCACCACCATAAAAGACCAGATACAGGATCTACTCATCAAGGATCCTGCTGCACAGTATTTGGTTGATTTGGTAGGACAGGGCAAGACTCGCCAGTTCTACACCGAAGATGGGTTCCTGAAGGTGAAAGGGAACCGACTTTATGTTCCTAAAGGAGGAGATCTGCGACGGACTCTTCTTGCAGAATGCCACGATACTTTGTGGGCCGGTCATCCCGGCGAGGAACGCACCATGGCATTACTTCGCCGTGCATATTATTGGCCTCAAATGGTCGATGACGTCGCTCAGTATGTGAAGACTTGTCTAGTATGCCAGAAAGATAAGTCAGACCGCTTGACGCAGGCAGGGCTCTTGGAACCACTAGCTGTACCAAAAAGACCTTGGGAAAGCGTTTCCCTGGACTTCATCACCGGATTGCCCAAGGTCGGAGATCTCACAACTATCTTGGTTGTGGTGGATCGGTTTTCCAAGTATGCTACCTTTATAGCAGCCCCACAATATATATCAGCAGAAGATACAGCTCGACTATTCTTCTCTCATGTCGTCAAATATTGGGGCTTACCTAAAGACATTGTTAGTGATCGCGACTCACGCTTCACTAGCAATTTTTGGACCCAACTCTTTAAGTGCCTCGGGTCAAAATTGAGTCATAGCTCAAGTTTTCATCCGCAATCTGATGGCCAGACGGAGCGATTCAATGGCATGCTAGAGGAATATCTCCGGCACTTTGTGACCGGATCGTAGAAGAATTGGGTGAAGCTTCTGGATGCTGCTCAACTGTGTTTCAATTCACAAAAGAGCTCAAGTACCAACAAAAGCGCTTTTGAAATTGTTACCGGACAGCAACCGCTACTCCCACACACAGTGAATGCACCAAACATGTCAAAATCTCCTCGGACTGCTAGCTTCTCAAAAGAATGGAAGAAAAATTTGGAGGGCTGCCAGCTTCTCAAAAGAATGGAAGCAAAATTTGGAGATAGTGCGGAGCTATCTTGTCAAAGCCCAAAAGCGGATGAAGAGGCATGCTGATCAGAATCGCCGCTTTGTGGAATACCAGGTGGGAGACAAAGTGATGGTCAAAATCCCAAAGCGGTACTTGTTTGCAGGGGTCCATGACCCTCGCCTATTGCAAAAATATATTGGACCCTTGTCCATTGAAAGGCGCATTGGGAAAGTTGCATACCGGGTGGATACCCCAGCTTGGTGGAAAATCCATCCTATTTTCCATGTCAGTCTCCTGAAACCTTTTCGGGAAGATATGGAGGATCCTTCACGAAGCCAACTCACAATACCAAGTATTCGAGGCCCCAATTCAACCGGGAAAAGGCGTGCTGAAGCTATTCTTGATGATCGAGTGATTCACGCCTCAAGAAAAGATCACCAGGAGTTCTTGGTGAAATGGCAGGGATGTGATGCAGAGGAGAATACTTGGGAGAGGGGAACAAACCTCAAAGCCTACAAGAGCCTGATTGATGATTACCTTGCAAGGAAGGCGCCGAGGACGTCGCCAACTCAGGTGGGGGAGAATGTCATGGGCGGCTTTCCAGCCATGCCCCATGATCCCTTGGACGCGCCCCGTGGCGTCCTGGCCAGCCTCCCAACGCCCGTCGCCACGGTCGGCCCCGTGGTCTCGGCAGCTCCAAGTGACAAGCGCGCATGTGCCTCTGTCGCCCCACCGATAGCCATCGCCAGCGCCCAGCCACAGGCAAAAGCCAACAGCGCCGCGCGCGCAGACAATGCCGCGCGCGCAGACCCTGATGCTAAAGACAAAGTTGCTGCCAACGGACTTGTTGCTGCTTTGTAGAAGACTAAGTCCTTTTCATTGTAAATATAGAGTAGTTTTGCTGCATTTTCTTTAAGTGTGATTTTCCAGCTTTCATAGGTCTAGTCATGTAACTTTGATTTATTTTTTTTAAGCATTATTAAGGGGGACCAAGCAATCAAAACTTTCAAGCAAGCAAATAATTCTCTGTACTGATGTCTCCCCCCTCCCCCCCCCCCCCGGACACCGTCTTGTTTTCTGTAATAGCTTTCATTCAATGCAATCAAGCTTTCTTTCATTCTCAATTCTATTTTCTGCTCTCTTTCAATTGTTCATGACATTGGTTTTCCCGTACGGCACTGACAATCTAGTCTAGCGTACGGAGGGGACCTCAGTTGGCGGACAACAACCGTACTGACATCGGTTGCCTAGCCTTACGTCGCCCTTCCAAGGAACTTCAGGAAGGCGCCGCGTAACAGTATTCATGAGGCAATCCAATGATTGTAAGGTTATATAATTAGAGATGCATTGAATAAGTTCGAATTGCAATGACTTTCTAATTTAGTTGGATCTTTTTACTTCTTGTTAGCTACGTATAAGCTGAAAAGTCCAGCAATGAATATGACTTTATGAGACTACTTAATTCAATCCCTCAAGATCTTAAATGTAGCTTTTACTTAACGCCAGTTGAATAGGCAACACATGCGTATTCAACAACCCGCTCGAGTATATCTATATTCAGGGCAACGTGCTTAATTTTTCCTTAACTTAAAACACGTGTACATGTTTTAGACACCGTGGACGAATGACTTTTTCTAATTTTAATTTTTTTGATAAGGTTTAAAATTTTAATTTCAAGAGAAAAAATTCTTTGCAAATATGTAGATAAAATAATGAGAATTACCGGGTCAAAGTTTATATAAAATATTCTGGAAAATACCATATTTGTGTGAATGGGCAAGCAAAAATATAGAGCAAGAGAAGGAAACAGCTTACGTGTGAGAGCCTAATAAATGGTAGCTTCGTAAAAATGAAACAAGTCAGCAAACGTGGATCTACGTGTCAATCAGATCCATATCAGACAGAGGGCCAGATATATCACATCTGGCAAACAAAACAGAGCCAGGGCTTCTATATATATGAGCTGCTAAATTCATCTTGTTTCACATGGTCTTGTATTCGATCTTTCTATTCCAAACTTTGAAGTTCCGTGACCAACACCTATTCTTTCTCCTAATCTCTCTTTTATCATCCACACATACATTCATTTCCCTCTTAGATCTCTTTCCAGCCTTATCCGTTTGCTAATTCTTGGATTTATTCATTGTTGTTCCATTCTTTTGTTTTAGTTTCTACATTGAATTTACAATCTTGTTTGCAAAAGGAAAAAAAATGAAGGGAAGTACTGGAAACCCATTATCCTTAACATCCCTGAATCACATCTCCCTTGTTTGTAGATCAGTTGAGCAATCCATTGAATTTTACAAGAATGTTCTTGGTTTTGTGCCCGTTAGGAGGCCTGGATCATTCAATTTTAACGGCGCTTGGTAATTTGATGCCAATTCCATTATTACTTTTCTTGAGTAATAAAATTAAAGAAAAAGAAGATGCATATAACTTGATTTTATTAAGATATTTTTCGAATTTTTAGTTTACCAATTGCTTATCATATTTGTGTACTGAGATTCCGTGTATTTCTTTGCGTTTCTTGTATGGCAGGCTGTTTAGTTACGGAATAGGGATTCATCTACTTCAATCGGAAGATCCTGAGAAAATGCCAAAGAAAACTGAAATCAATCCCAAAGATAACCATATCTCTTTCCAGGTAATTTCAAAATTCCCGTTAACATGCAGGGCGGATATATATGTAAAGGATTTAGTAAAATTCTTGGATACTGAATTTATGATTTCAAAAAGTATAATGAGTTTAGTATTAATAACTGTAAGCCGCTGGTTGTTAAATTAGTTGATGTGTATGAGCAGGGGCGAAGCTATGTATGATCAAGGGTGGTCAACTGAACATCCTTAGACTAAAATATTATACTATGTGTAGGGTAAAATATCACTTGTTATTGATTAAAATATAGACTTTGAATATTCTTGCACAGCCCACCAGCAAAGAATGTTCAAAATTTAAACACCCTTATTGAATTTTCTGGTTTCACTGCTGTGCATGATCTGAGGTTGTGTATTGAACTTTTGTTGGGTGATGAGCAGTGTGAGAGCATAGGTGCAGTGGAGAAGAAGCTAACAGAAATGGGGATAAAATACGTGAGGCAGCTGGTGGAAGAAGGAGGTATATACGTAGATCAGTTATTCTTCCACGACCCAGATGGATTCATGGTTGAGATTTGCAACTGCGACAACTTGCCAGTGATACCGCTGGCTGGTGAAATGGCTCGTTCTTGCTCAAGGGCTAATCTTCAGTTGCTTCAACCTCAGCAATCGCAGCAACAGTCCGCAGCACAAGTCCCAGTGATCAAGCCTTAAAAAGGAGAGCATATTTTTCAGTGTCCCATACTTTGGATCATCTTCTGTGTGTGTTTGCGTACGTCTTTTCTTAGGGTTGTTGGTAATAAGACAAATTGGCAATTGTCCAGATTTGGAGTTATGTATGAGCTGGTCTCATTGATTCCTTAATTGATTCTGTTTTCTTCTATAGTGTTTGCGTCTTTCAGTACATAAAATACTTAGGATACATCATGCATGCACCGCTTATGAATCAGACTTTTGGAAAAGAAGAAATAAGACACGCAGAAAAACTGCTTGTATCTTGCAAGTGTTACTGGGAGTGACGGGGCGGATCCAAAATAGTAGATATGTATATAAAATTTAAATTGTTCTTACACTGGGCTGTTGTGTGACCAAACCCATATTACGTAATAGAGAGTAGTCTAATGCTACATTAGCAATATTACAACTTTTAATGCAGAATTTAAATCATATATTAGCCACTGCCTACTGGGACGAAGTTAAAATATGAATGGACGGTAATCTCATGTTGCGTACCGCTAATTTGATTAATCAGACTAGTCCAAACAAGCAGGTTGATCATGTCACTCCTATCACTATGTCTGTGTCCCCCGAAAAGGACAAATCACCAGTAGCAACTGGTGATTTAGATTTAAACATGGGTTTGTTTACCTAATATTGGTGCCAATAAACCAGAGCCACAAAATCAAGAGTAGTAGTTTAATCAGGATATTATGTTTATGGTGCAGCTCTTAATTAGAATATGTAAATGTAGCGCAGGGGTCCCCTTTCCTAATTCTGCATGACTTCTAAGAATTTGTAGTTCATATTTGTTACATAATGTGGAAATTACAAACTTTCTCTTGATTCGCCAGCCTTTTTTGTTTGCTTTGGCGATGGACGTATTGACGCGCCACATTCAAGTAGAGGTGCCGTGGTGCATGCTATTTGCAGATGATATTGTATTGATTGACGAAACGCGAGATGGTGTCAACGCACAATTAGAGGTATGGAGGCAGACTCTGGAATCTAAAGGTTTCAAGTTGAGCAGGAGCAAGACAGAATACTTGGAGTGTAAGTTCAGATGCGAGACTCAAGGAGGAGAAGGGGAGGTGAGGCTGGACTCGCAGGTCATCCCTAGGAGAGGAAGTTTTAAGTACGTTGGGTCTATTATTCAGGGGGATGAGGAGATTGATGAAGATGTCACACATCGTATTAGGGCGGGATAGATAAAATAGAGACTCGCTTCCGGTGTTTTGTGTGACAAGAAAGTGCCACCGAAACTTAAGGGTAAGTTCTACAGAGTGATGGTCAGACCAACGATGTTGTATGGGGCTGAGTGTTGGCCAGTCAAGATCGCTCATGTCCAGAAGATGAAGGTAGCAGAGATGAGGATGTTGAGATGGATGTGCGGGCACACAAAGTTAGATAGGATCAGAAATGAGGTTATTCGCGACAAGGTGGGTGTGACCCCTATTGAGGACAAGATTCGAGAATCGCTGCTTAGGTGGTTTGGTCATGTAAGGAAGAGGAGCACAGACACCCCAGTGAGGAGGTGTGAGAGGTTGACAGTGGAGGGCTTACGGAGGGGTAGAGGTAGGCCGAAGAAGAGGTGGGGAGAGGTGATTAGGCAAGACATGACGCAGTTTCAGCTGACCGAGGACATGACCCTTGATATGAAGGTATGGAGATCGAGGATTAGGGTAGTAGAGTAAGTAGTCTAGAGTGTTCATAACAGTAATATTGGTACGCAGTCTCGCTTTCTGTTGATAGTAGGTTTTTATGACTAACCGTTGTTTCCTTTCAGTGTTGATCACCTTAATATTTTGTTGTTTTTATTCTGCTTTTATATGGTATTTTGGTACTGTCCCTTCTTGTCTATATTTTCATTAATGTGGTGCTTATGCTTCCTGAGTCGAGGGTCTATTGGAAACAAGCTCTCTATCCTCACAAGGTAGGAGTAAGATCTGCGTACACACTACCCTTTCCAGACCCCATAGCATGGTATAATACTGAGTATGTTATTGTTGTCGGTGTCGTCTCTTGATTCGCCAACTGTCGCATATATCACATGATAACATTGAATGTGTACGAGTGGGTATCAAACTTCACGTACATGTGGATGGTCTCTTACTTATATTGGACTGGGCTATTAGATTCCCAATCCAGCAATCAATTGTACGTTCAAATCCTTTTCTGTTTCAATTTCCAGCATAGGCTTATGTTCAACTCAATATATTATCACTAGAACACGGCCTCCAGCAAGATTTGAGTCGAAAGAGATCCTTTATTTTTTTCACTTCTTTCGACCGCCTCAGAAGCAAGTGACATTATATATATATATATATATATATATATATATATATATATATATATATATTCTAACCAATAGAACTCATGGATGAAGTAGGATTTCAAATAGTAAATGTCATATCATTCATTCCAGTATAAGTTTTGATGTACAACAGTTGTATAATTATGTTAATTTGAACAGTACGTTTATGGCGGAAAAAATGCATGACACGTGAACTATCATCAAGGTGACAAGTGACACTTTCAATCAAGCGAATTAAAGAATTTAAGAAGGCGCGGGAGAAACACCCCCGATATTTCTTTAGAGAAGGTACCGGTCCTAACAATTAGAAAAGAAGAAATAGGGACGGAATGGATAAAGACCATAAAGAGGGAAGGTACATGAATCTGTTATAAATAAGGAAGGGGAATCGATATTGATTGTGGTTATGAGAAATCCTCAGTCATTAATGTTGTTGCTACAATTATATATGGTAACGGGTAATCAAGGCAATTAATGTCATTAACAAGCCAGAATTAAGTAGGAAAACCGTTATAATTATGTACCCTTATATAAAGACCCGGTTCTCATTTGTAATGGTATCTGAATTTTTATCAATATATGCAATTATTCTTTTACTTTGTTAAAAAGTAAAAACCGCAATTCTGGGAGAGATTATCGATCTATTTTGAGTTTTCTTTTCTTGTCAATCATTTTCAGTATTCTTTTTATTCTTCAGATTACCAAGAAAGTGAAGTAAATTTGATTATCAGTAACCCGATTTCTTCTTGATATTGACTTTGATCGAGAAATCTATTTTTGGGTTAAACAAATTGGTTCCGTTACCGGAAATTTGATAATCTGTTCACTTTCCAAACTTTATTTTTAGCAACAAAATATGTCTACTGCTAACGAGAACAACCAGCTAAATCAACAAGGTGGAACTCCACCACATCACACACCCACAACTACACCTCAGCACTCACGAGAAAGTTCACCTCAAAGGTCTGCTTCACGCATTGATGGACAACATGGAGGTGACCAGACTGTTGAGCAAGATGCTTTGAAGCAGTTGATTGCAGAACACGTCAACGAAGCGCTGCAGGCTTTTGCTAGAGGGTTACCCAACGCAACACAAACTCCACACCAGTTAATACAACCACCTTAGAGAATCCGCGTTTATGACTCGATAACTCTGGAAGTGAAGAAATGCCCAATAAATCTCGCGATGGAGGGTCAGGTACACCAAATAATTCAAGTTTACAAAGTTTAGTACTAATTTTGCAGAAACAACTGAAAGAGCAAAATAAGCGTATAGAACAATTACCTGGCGTGCCTCAAGTGATCAAAAGCGTGGATAGTGACAAATATCCACATCAACCCTGGAAGCCAAGTGCAACACCTTTGCCAATTTTTAAAAAGTTTAAAATGCCTGATATTCCTAAATATGATGGGACATTCGACCCACAAGATCACGTTACTGCATTCACTACAGCGTGAAAGGCAATGATTTGACCAACCAGGAGATTGAATCGATTTTGGTTAAGAAATTTGGCAAAACTCTCACAAAATGGGCGTTAACATGGTACTCACTCTTACCTGAAAACTCCATTGATTCTTTTGCTAAGCTTGTAGATTAATTTATAAAGGCGCATTCAGGGGCTCAGAAATTTGAAACAATGATGTAGGATATCTTCAAAATTAAACCGGGGAGTTTAGAATTGCTCAGAGAATTCGTTGAAGATTCCAATATGAGAGAATGATGCTGCCGTGAGTACATGATAACTAGGCGGCTATGGCATTTACAAGCAACATGAACGAGAAAAGTTCAGAAGCCATGAGGAGTCTGAAATAAAGTTTGCGGGAGTTTCCTGCAACGACTTGGAACTATGTGTACAATCGATACAACACGAAGTTGCGAATAGAAGAAGATACAGTTACACAGTCAAGGGTAGATGAAAGACCAGGGTCAAGACGCTCGGAATCAGCGAGAAGGTATGGTAAAAACAGGTACGAGCCTTATATGGGATCTACGGGACGAGATTCCCGACCTAAACAAGAGAATGCACGATTTGATTCAAGATCAAGGCAAAAAGAAACGAGTTCTTCTTCTAGATTCAAAAAGGAGCGAGACGCCCGAAGCAACGATTCCAGTACTCAAGCAAGAATAAGAGATTATTGCTTTAACGTTAGCACTTCTGAATTGATAGCTGTTCTAAGAGGAATGAGATATAAGGTGCGATGGCCAAAAGAGATGAGATCAGATCCAAACAAAAGGAACCCAGATTTCTGGTGCGAGTTTCATAATGACCATGGCTATAAAACGACAGACTGCAGGCTTTTGTAAGGGGAAGTCGAATGTCTACTAAAGCAAGGTTATCTTACTGATATGTTCAGTGAGAAAGGGATACAATCATACATAAAAAACAGGCAAGAACCCCCAAAGCCTCCATCACCAAAGAAAATGGTAAACGTCATAACCGGAGGAGATGAAGTCAATGGGGTAACGTACACGGCTGCAAAAAAGACATCAAAGGTCACTATCACTCACTGGAAATGAGTTCATCAAGTCTTGGAAGGTGACGGTATAATGTTTGATGACAAAGATGCAGATGGCTTGATGATCCCTCACGATGATGCACTGGTAATATCTTTACTTGTACATGATACTAACGTAAAACGTATTTTGATTGACCCAGGTTACTCAGTAAATATCATTTTGTTGAGAGTGGTAAATGAAATGCAAGCCAATGATAAAGTCATACCAAAGGCACAATCTTTATCGGGATTTGATAATTCAAGCGTCGTTATGAAAGGAGAAGTTGTACTAGCTACGTTTATAAAAGGGGTCATCAAAGATACAAAGTTCCAGGTAATAGACGCGGACATGGCCTATAATATAATCTTGGGAAGGCCATGGATTCATGCTATGGATGTTGTCCCGTCCACGTTGCATCAAGTTATCAAATTCCCTTCAGAGTGGGGGATTTGACAAATCCGGGGAGATCTCAACAGGCTTTACGGAGCATTAATTCAGTGGTGATTGCAAATACAACAACCAACAATACAGACACGAAATAGCAATTAAATAATTCAGTTGGGGACGCTTCTATCCATACCTTAAAACACACAGGGTCAGAATGATGTGTATTCAAGACCCGATGTGATTCAAGAGCCAGAGAAAAAAAAGAACATCAAAACAACCATGGAGGAGCTCGAAGCCATGATATCATTTGTCCACTGGCGAGATAGAAAAGTTTACATCGAAGCAAATTTGAGCCCAGAAATGAGAGGTAAGTTAATTAAATTTTTACGTGCTAACGCAGATTGCTTTGCTTGGTCGCATTCAGATATGACAAGTATACCACCATAGGTGATGACTCATAAGATAAATAAGGATCCACTACACCTACATGTCAAGCAAAAGAAAAGGAAGCAAGGGGCCTTCAAAAATCAAGTAATCCAGGATGAGGTCGGGGTGTTCAAACCCGAAACGAAATCGAAACCCGAACCGCAAAAGTGGCTTAATGGCTTATTGGTATCGGGTTTACGGTTTAACGGATGGGGAACATATTGAAATATTTTTATTAATGACTTATTGGCTTGGGGGCGGATTATTCAATTTTCTTAACGGATAATCCGTTAACCCGTTAAGAATATATATATATATATATATCCTCTCCCTCTCGCCATAGCCAGAGCCCAGAGCAGCAGATGGTAAGTTTCTTTTCTTTTTTACTTTATTTGACAGGATATTTGAAGGCCATTACTTATAAGTATCTTCATAAACGCTAATGGAGTATCTTTATATATATAATTTACGTTTATCCACATGTATATTAAGTAATAAAAAGCCCTTCCACACTTCCACTTCCAGTACTGGACCAGTAACCAGTAATTCAGCATTACTCTATTAGACATTTAGACTTTAGAAACCCTAAGTCCTAACATCTAAAATTCTTAGCAACAATAATTCACAACACACCGGCCAACCTCTCGCTCTCCCTCTTGACTTTCGAGTCTAGCTGACTGCCCGACTCACCGTCTCGGCTCTCCCTTTCACCATCTCACCTCTCCCTCTCGCCATAGCCAGAGCCCAGAGCAGCAGATGGTAAGTTTCTTTTCTTTTTACTTTGTTTGACAGGATATTTGAAGGCCATTACTTATAAATATCTTCATATACGCTAATGGAGTATCTAGCTGCTGCTTTATTTATTCTTGGATGTTGTTTCTTCGCAGTTTACCCCCTCTATTTTTGTTTTTATTTAGTTATTCTTCTCTTGTGTATTTCAATAGAGAAATTTGGATAGATTATTGATGAGAAGTATTGAGCCTATTTCAACGGTATCGGGATTGTTCACTGGACGAGCTTTATATTGAAGAAAGATCTCAAACGTGCTGCTGTTGCTGGAACTCGTGCAGATCTGAAATGCTATCTCTCTGTATGTCTTAGATTTTTACTTCGGTTTATTACATGATTTACTAATTAAAAAGGCACAATCTAAACCGATATCAATCCGTCTGATATCTTATCGGGTGGCTAGCAGATTAATACATTTAAAAGCCGATAACCGATAAGCCAAACCGTTAAGAGTAAATAACCACTCGATCCGCCCGATAAGCAGACCTAGGATAAGGTACAAAAACCTCTGAAAATCAGTTCAATACGAGAGGTAAAATACCCTGACTGGTTATCTAACACTGTCGCAGTTCCAAAAAAGATTGGAAAATGGCTAGCCTGTGTAGATTATATATATTTAAATAAAGCTTGTCCTAAAGATTCGTTTTCTTTACCACACATAAATCAATTAATTGATTCTACCGCAGGTCATAAACTTTTAAATTTTTAAGATGCTTATTCTGGTTATAATCAGATAAAAATAGACCATTTAGATGATGAACAAACCTCATTTATCATAAACATAGGGACTTATTGCTATAAAATCATGCTATTTGGTTTGAAAAATGCTGGAGCCACATATTAAAGATTAGTGACCAAAATATTTCAAGAACACCTGGAAAAAACTATGGAGGTCTACATAGACGATATGTTGGTCAAGTCAATATAAGCAGGGGATCATTTTCAACATTTGGCCGAGACCTTTGAAATTTTCGCAAGTACAACATGAAGTTGAATCTTGTAAAAGGCGCTTTTGGTGTAACTTCAGGTAAATTTTTAGGTTTTCTTGTTTCTAGCAGAGGTATTGAAGTAAATCCCGCACAGATCAAAGCTATTGAAGAAATACCAAATGTACTCACGAGCAAGAAAGAAGTACAGAGATTAACATGTAGAATAGCGTCTCTGGGAAGGTTTATATCCAAGTCATCGAAAAAATGCTTTAAGTTATTTTTAGTATTGAAAAAGAAAAATTAGTTTGAATGGACTGACGAGTGTCAACAAGCTCTGAAAGACTTAAAGGCATATCTATCAAATCCACCTATGTTAGCATAACCAAAAGACTGAAAGAGATCATTTATCTACCTTGTTGTGCCAGAAGTAGCGGTAAGAGCGATATTGGTATGTGAAGATAAAGGTAAACAATCTTCGATTTATTATGTTAGTAAGTCTTTACTAGATGCTGAGACACGGTATCCTCACCTAGAAAAACTTGCTTTAGCCTTGATTATGGCATCAAGGACGTTACGACCTTACTTTCAATGTCATCCTATTTCTGTTATAGATGCTTTTCCACTAAGGAATATGTTACATAAACAAGAATTATCAGGAAGGTTAGCTAAATGAGATATAGAACTCAGTGAATATGATATTATATATCAGCCTAGAATCGCTATAAAATCCCAAGTGTTAGTAGATTTAGCTCAAGCTTAGTTCCTGAAGAAGAAAAAGAGTTACGAATATTTACCAGAGCTAATCTGGGGACTTGGACCTTATTTACTGATGGTTCCTCGAATGTTAAATGAGCAGGTTTGGGGATTGTCTTAATTTCACCCTCGGGAGAAATAATAGGACATGAGATAAAATGTTACCTAATTACTAACGATGAGGCAAAGTATGAAGTTGTGATTGCAGGCTTGGAACTCGCACGAGAGCTTGGTATTGAACAAATTATGATCAAAAGTGACTTACATCTAGTAGTCAATCAAATGCAGGAGACTTACGTGACAAGAGAGACACCAATGCAGCAGTACCTCGAAAAGGTACGAGAATTTCTTAGGCAGTTCCAGAAATGGAAGGCTATACAAATACCCAGGGAAGAAAATGCAGAACCAGACGCATTGGCAAATCTCGCGTCTGTCGCTGATGCAACAAATGCAGAAAATGCTGTTGTGATACATTTATTCTATTCAACCCTCGACCAAACCAAGAGTGAGGTAAATTTCAATAATTTAACTTGAGAGTGGAGAAACGAATTTGTGAACTTTTTGCAGTATGGTATTTTTCCTAAAGATTAAAATAAATTCCGATTGTTACGGTTGAAGGCTGCTCAATATTGCTTAATTCGTGGGAACATATATCGCAAAATATTTGGTAGAATTTTAGCATGATGCCTTGGACTATCACAAATGGAATATTTAATAAGAGAAGTACATAAGGGGCATTGTGGCAATCATGCCGGGGGAAGATCGTTGGTGAAGACATTAATAAGAGCAGGATACTATTGGCCAAAAATGAAAGAGAAAACAAAAAACTTTGTAGCAAGGTGCGATAAATGCCAACGTACGCTAATAATATGCATTGATCGACAAAATTGTTGCATTCACTTATATCGCCATGACCCTTCATGAAATGGGAGATGGATATCGTAGGATCATTGCCTCAAACTAAGGGAAATGTATGGTTTTTGTTAATTCTAATGGATTATTTCTCAAAATGGTTAGAAGCATGTGCCTTTAAAGTAGTGCAAGAAAAGAAAGTTATGGATTTCATTTGGAGAAATATCATATGTCGATATGGTAGTCCCAAAGGAGATCGTTTGTGACAATGGGCCGCAATTCATAGGTGCGAAAGTCACTGACTTTTTCCAAAGCTGGCAAATTAAACAGATCATTTTTGCACCTTACCACCCAGTGGCGAACAGACAAGCTGAGTCGAAAAATAAGGTTATCATCAACAACTTAAAAAAGCGATTGGAAGAGTGAAAAGGCAAATGGCCAGAAGTACTACCAGGTGTGCTATGGGCGTACCGAACAATGGCAAAGACTAGCTTGGAAGAAACCCCATTTTAACTTGTGTATGGAACAGAAGCTCTAATTCCAGTGGAGATAGGCAAACCAAGCACGAGATACACACATACTAGTGAGGCAACAAATGAAGAGCTACGAGTAAATTTGGATTTGACGGAAGAAAGGAGAGAAGTATCATTAATTCGGATGGCTGCTCAAAAGCAGATGATTGAACGATACTATAACAGGAAGGCAAACCTAAGGTACTTCAAAATTGGGGACTTCGTCCTCAAAAAAGGTGCTTCGAACAACAAAAGCGGCAAATGCAGGGAAGTCGAGTCCAAATCGGGGAGGCCCATATAGGGTTAGAGGCATTACTGGAAAAGGAGCATACGAATTGGAAACCATGGACGGCAAGGTGATACCATCACATTGAAATGCAATCCATATGAAGAAGTATTACTTTTAAAAGAGGTTAATACCTACGGTCAGGTATCATGCAAGTTCAATTTTATTTTGTTCATTTAAATTTTATTAACCATTTTAGATGATAGGCAAAAAACTGGCCCGTACCAAATGATGATATTAGACCCTAAAGACACATGGAATACTTAGTTATTCCCGGTCTAAGCTACAACATTTCTATGGCAAAAGGGTTATGCAGTCATCATCGAAATGATTACCTCCGAGTCTCGTATATATTTCCTTTTTCAGGAAAAGGACCAAAAGTAAGGAGCTAATCCAGTGCTCGAGAACTCATGCTTCAATGCTCTAACTCTGGTGGGACTATGCATATAGAAGGATACACAAGGAAAGAAGATGTATACCACAAGAGCATATTTTAGCCAGAATTAAAACCTTGAAGAAACTCTTGAAGAAAAATATTAAAATTTCAAAGGCGTTCAAGCTCACGGAAAGGATGGGCAGTATAAAGTGCAAAATACTCCCACGAGCTTCTAGTTTAAGGCCGTAAATTTAATCACGGGAAAATATAACCGTATTTGTAAACCTGCTAAAAAGAAAGCAGTTATGAGAATATTTTATAAGATTATTTATTTGAAAGTTCAAACAAAATAAGACTTCCTCAAATTACTTCATGTTTCATATCTTTGCACCAATATGAAGATGAGACGTCATCTTCATCAGTGTTGATAATATAAAATGGCCCTCTTTTATAAAACCCACGCATATTGAAGACGTGGTCTACTAAAATATTTTTAATGTAAGTATAAGCTCAAAAACTCAAAGAGCAGAAAGCATAATATGCAGCAAAGAGATATTTATATCATCACCCAAAAAATGGAGGGGGAAATCTTCCAAAAACTATCCAAAAAAAACAAAGAAGAAAGTTCCAACAAAAACCAAAACAAAATCAAACTACTTCCGCCAAAGCCAAGAGTAAAAAAAAAACTAAGGAGCATCATCCACGAGAAGAGGGATTAACTTGAGAAGATGAGGGTTGAGCATCAGCTTCACCAGGAGTAAGTCCATCACCATCACCTTTGGAACCTTTGTCCTTGGGTGTTGAGAAGCTTTGACACTGCTGAGTTTGTTCAATCGCCTCTTTAGCCTTTGCAATTCAGTGTTAAGGTCAAAACCCTCATGGCTAGCTTCAGTTAGAGTCTCAAAGCGAGTGTTTAAGAAATCCGAGCTAATATCAAGTGTTAACTTGTCTTCAAAGGCTTCATAATCCTTTTTCCACTGCTCAATTTCAGCTTTCAACTCTTCTTTTTCAGCTTCTAAGGCTTTATAAGATGCCTTTAAAGAAGAGAACTCTCAAGGAACAGAATCTTGTCCGTTGAGGCACAGAGGTCTTCTTGAGCCTGGGTGAGCATTTGTACCAGATCACCCGCATATACCTCTTTTTGGTTAAGAAGCTCTTTCAATCTTCTTATTTCTTCAGTTACCTTGGAGTGTTGTTCAGCGAAGGAGGATTCCAATTTGTCCTTATCTTTTTCAACTTGATTGGAGGAAGCTTTTAAAACTGCTAGTTCAATGGTGATTATCCTCAGTTGTGGTTCTAAAGCTCCTTTCTCCTTAGGGAGAACATCTTTCTCCAGTTGAAGGCCATCTAATTGCTCTTTCCAATTATCAGCCTCGGTGTGTAAATCAATCACCTGCTGATATGTCCAAGAAATCCTTCTCAGAAGCTCCGTACATGTCAAATTGATCTATAAAAAGACAAAAGAAGGGGAGTTACGAACATGAAAGGAAGGAGAGGAAAGTAAAAGATTAAAGATATACCTTGAAGGAAGAATGAATGATGTCATTCATCAGGGTCAAAGAACTGTGAGACTCGAGCTTTTTCCTTTCCACAGGACCAAGCAATGGTTTTAACCATACTACAGCTAGTCCAGATTTCTTCAAAAGATTTCCACCATCAGGGACTTCAATTAGAACTTTCTTCATACCCTATCTACCGCAAGAAGGCTCAGCTTCTTTACGAGAAGCAACAACGGGGGCAACTACTGGGGTGACTATAGGCTGTGAAATATGGGGGGTTAGCAGTGGGAGAAACTAACGCCATAGGAAGAGAGTCAAGAGGCGGCTCTTCTGAGACAGGGCCAAATTCTTCTTCACCCTCAAAACCTTGAGCAAAGAACCTGTCATTAGGACTTGGGGGATGGGGTTATCAAAATTACCAGCATCTTCATCAGAGATGCCCAAATCGACATTCTCTGGCTCATCAACGACACTAAAAAGAATTGAACTTGGAGGGGGATCTTGAGAAACTTGGGCTTTATCATCTGAAACCACGCACCTTGTGACTCATGGTTTCCTCACTAAGGAACCTTCTTTGGAGTAAGATATTCTTAAAATTTGTTCTTACGTAGAGCTTACAAAAAGCATCGCAGAATGAACAGAAGCAGGACTGATGCCACTAATGGCGAACCCTAAAATAGGGAAAAAAGTATATCTATTAAAATAAAGATACAAACAAAAGAAAAGAAAAACCATGAAGGTAAAAATATACCGTGGATTTTCACTTTCCATCCAAATTTCTTTGAAAGAAATTTTCAGGATCTCTATCCATGGGAACAGTGGTCAGTATTTTTCCTACCCAATCACAGAAGTCAGAAAATGTCTTCAAAGACCTCCATGGTTGTTGAAAAGTGAACATACACTCATGTGACGAAAATCAAAACGTCAAGAAAAGTAAGGAAATAAGAGGAAAAACACTTACGTGCAAAATTACACTTTTTAAGGAAATGCATGTTTTCATCTCCCACTAACCCACGAGTGGGGGCGTGTCACGACCCCAAATTCCCTCTGTAGGATATCGTGATGGCACCTAGTCTCTAAGACTAGGTAAGCCTATCAATGTGGAATAAAAATCTAAATCTGAAATAAATAAATTACAATTCAAATAATTTCAACTCCCAAAACTCGGTAGAAATAAGTCACAAGTTTCTAAGAATTTATCCTCAATGTCTCTCTCTCTATATATCAAGTTCTAAAGAAAATAAGGAAGCAACACAATAATGATAGAAGGGGACTCCGTAGTCTGCAGACGCTGGCAGATATACCTCGAAGTCTCCGTGCACAGGTAATTCACTGATATCGGGGCTGGTAAGGAGTGCCTGGATCTGCACAAAAAGATGTGCATAAACGTAGTATGAGTACACCACAACGGTACCAGTAAGTGCCAAGCCTAACCTCGGTAGAGTAGTGACGAAGTCAGGTCAGGCCCTACTGGAAAATAATAATTGCATGGTGAAATGTTTAACAATATAATAAAATAAAATGACAATGAAAATAAATCAAGTAGCATGTCACCATTTAATTACACAAAATAATGGCAAATAATATCTCGTGGAATCAAAACAGAATTCCTTTCAACTTTATGAAAATCACAACAAATAATCAAAGGCAGCTATGGCCATAAATCAATATTAATAAGGGCACTCATGAGGTACCGCCTCGTAGTCCCAAATCATAAATAAATTCAAAATATCTCATTTCCTTATCTCACCGCGGGAGCCTTCACAATTTATTTTAAGGAAAATATTTTTCACGAAATAGCATCCCGCGTTTTAGCCATCCTTATCACACCGCATGACTTCTAATAGTTCCCCCTACTAGCCACGCGTATCAAGTCACCCTTATCTCACCGCAATGCGTTTCAATACCCAGACCTTATACCACCGCATGTGTATCAATATCACAGTTTTTACCTCAAGTGCTCAAATAATTTAACTTGCCAACATAATTCAACAATAATATTTTTCACAATAAAGAGCTCATGACTCATGCCAAAATAAGTCATCAATAATATTTTTTCACAATAAAGAGCTCACGGCTCATGTCAAAATAAATCATCAATAATATTTTTCTACAATAGAGAGCTCACGGCTCCATCACAATGAGTACAAAATCTTACACAAATATTCAAGAATAAATAATTCAGCAAAATAATATTTTAAAATCTTTAATACGTTGCTTCAATACCAAATTTAAAATATCAAATACTCCATATTAATAATATTTAAATTAAAGAAAATCAACTTCAAATAATGCACAGAATAAAAGAAACCAAGTTTCAACTAAATAGGTAAAACAATTAGCAGGAAAAGGTCAAGCAAATTTAAAGTATACAAATCAAATCAAATCAATGATGGAGAATATAACAAGATTTAATAATTTAATTAATATGCAACAGTGATCTTCACAATTTAAAAATATAATCCTTCACATTTAGTCCGTGTACACACTCGTCACCTCGTGTACATGACTTTCATCACATTATAATTAATACCAATCCTAGAGAAAATTTCCCCCACACAAGGTTAGACAAGTCACTTACCTCGAGTTGCTCCAATTTAACCAAAGAGTATGCCTTTTCCTTGATTTTTCGACTCCGATTGACTCTATATAGTCATAATTAATTCGATACAGTCAACAAAAATTATAGGAATCAATTTCATAAGAATATACTATAGTTTTCAATAAAATCCGAAATTAGCTCAAAAATCGCCCGTGGGGCCCACGTCTCAGAATTCGGCAAAACTTATAAAATCCGACAACCCATTCAATTACGAGTCCAACCATACCAGTTTCACTCAAATCCGACTCCGAATCGACACAGAAATGTCAAAAATTCGTTTCTATGAGATTTCTAAAAGTTTCTCAAAATTTCAATCTCGATACACTAATTTGATGGTGAAAACAATGATATATTCGTGTATATAGACCAAATCCGAGTTAGAATCACTTACCCAAATATTTTTCCTTGAAAATCTGTCAAAAATCGCTTATGCTCAAGCTCAAGTTCGTCAAAAATGGCAAATGGGACGAAATCCTCTCTTTTATAAATTTGCCCAGGCAGCCTTCGAAACTGGGCCTCGATCGTGACTTCGATCACAGGCTCGAGCCGGAGCCTTCGGTCATGGCATCGATCATGGCATCGAGCCTGGGCCTTCGATCATGGCCTCGATCATGGCATCAATCTTGAGCCTTCGATCATGGCCCTCGAGCCTTGCCTTCGATCATGGCTCTCGAGCCTGCCTTCGATCCTCGGCTCGATTTATGGGCTTGATTTCTGGGCTCAATTTCTGGCCTTCGATTTTTGGGCTCGACTTCTGGGCTGGATTGCTCAGCAGAAGAAAAATTGCAGCAGCTGTTTAAGTCCCATTTTTGATCCGTTAACCATCTGAAACTCACCCGAGGCTCTCGGGACCTCAACCAAATACACCAACAAGTCCTAAAACATCATATGAACTTATTTGAAACCTCAAATCATATAAACAACGCTACAATCATGAATCATGCTCTAATTCAAGCTTAATGAAACTTAGAAATTCTAACTTCTATATTCGATGTCGAAACCTATCAAATCAAGTCCGATTGACCTCAAATTTTGTACACAAGTCATAAATGACATAACAGAGCTATGAAAATTTTCGGAACTGGATTCCGACCCCGATATCAAAAAGTCAACTCCCCGGTCAAACTTCCAAACTTTAAATTCCTATTTTAGCTATTTCAAGCCTAATTTCACTACGGACTTCCAAATAAAATTTCGATCACGCTTCTAAGTACAAAATCACCATATGGAGCTGTTGGAATCATCAAAATTCTATTCCGGGGTCGATTGCACATAATTCGACATCCGGTCACTATTTGAACTTAAACTTTTAATTTTTTTTAATCAAAATTCCATATCTCGAACTAGGGACCTCGGAATTTGATTCTGGGCATACGCCCAGGTCCCAAATCACAATACGGACCTACCGAAACTGTCAAAACACTGATCTGAGTCCGTTTGCTCAAAATATTGACCAAAGTCAACTTAGTTGGGTTTTAAAGCTCTAATTCACATTTTAATCCATTTTTAACATAAAAGCTTTCCGAAAAATTTTACGGACTGCGCACACAAGTCGAGTAATGATAAATAGTGCTTTTCGAGGTCTTAGAATATAGAATTAATTATTAACTTTAAAGATGATATTTTGGGTCATCACATTCTCCACCTTTAAAATAAACGTTCGTCCTCGAACGGAGTTAGAAAAATATACCTGAGCTAGTGAATAAGTATGGATAACAGCAGCGCATATCATGCTCGGTCTCCCAAGTTGCCTCCTCGACCGGATGACCCCTCCACTGAACCTTCATGGAAGCAATGTTCTTTGACCTCAGCTTTCGAACCTGCCTATCTAAAATAGCCACTGGTTCCTCAATATAAGATAGATCCTTGTCCAACTGAACCGAACTGAAGTCTAACACATGAGACGGATCGCCGTGATATTTTTGAAGCATAGAAACATGGAATACCGGATGAACTGTAGAGAGACTAGGTGGTAGTGCATGTCTGTAAGCCACCTCTCCAACTCTCTCAAGAATCTCAAAAGGTCAAATATACCTAGGGTCAACTTGCCCTTCTTCCCGAACCTCATCACACCTTTCATAGGCGAAACCCGGAGCAATACCCGCTTACCAACCATGAATGCAACATCACAAACCTTCCGATCCGCGTAACTCTTCTATCTAGATTGGGCTGTACGAAGTCGATCCTGAATCAACTTAGCCTTTTCCAAGGCATCCTGAACCAAGTCTGTACCCAATTGCCTAGCCTCGCCCGGTTCGAACCAACCCACTGGAGACTGGCACCGCCTACCATACAAAGCCTCATACGGAGCCATCTGAATGCTCGACTGGTAACTGTTGTTGTAAGCAAACTCAGCAAGTGGTAAAAACTGGTCCCAAGCACCCTCAAAATCTATCACACACGCACGGAGCATATCCTCCAGTATCTGAATAGTGCGTTTGGACTGTCCGTCCGTCTGAGGGTGAAATGTTGTACTCAACTCCATACGAGTACCCAACTCTCGCTGTACAGCCCTCCAAACCGTGAGGTAAACTTTGAACCCCGGTCAGAGATGATAGATACCGGTACACCGTGAATTCTGACAATCTCGCGAATATATACCTGAGCCAGTTGCTCTGAAGAGTAAGTAGTAATCACAGGAATGAAATGAGATGACCTGGTCAATCTATCCACAATCACCCAAACTGCATTGAATTTCATCTGAGTCCGTGGGAGTCCAACAATGAAATCCATAGTGATCCGTTCCCATTTCCATTCTGGAATTTCCAGCCATCCACCCGGTTGTTGATGCTCTTACTTCACCTGTTGGCAATTTAGGCACCGAGCTATATGTTCCACTATGTCTTTCTTTATCTGCCTCCATCAATAGTGTTGTTTCAAGTCCTGATATATCTTTGCAGCACTCGGATGAATGGAGTACCGCAAACTGTGAGCCTCCTGGAGAATCAATTCACGCAAACCATCTACATTAGGCACACATAGCCTGCCCTGCATCTGTAATACACCGTCATCTCCAATTGTGACTTCCTTGGCATCACCGTGATGAAATGTGTCCTTAAGGACAAACAGATGAGGGTCATCGTACTGACGCTCTCTGATCTGATCATAAAGAGAAGACTGAGAAACCACACAAGCCAAAACTCGGCTCTGCTCGGAAATATCCAACCTGACAAACTGGTTGGCCAAGGCTTGAACATCCAAGGCTAAAGGCCTTTTTGCTACCGGTAAATATGCTAAGCTGCCCAAACTCTCCGCCTTACGACTCAAGGCATCGACCACTACATTGGCCTTCCCGGGATGATAGAGAATGGTAATATCATAATCTTTAAGCAACTCTAACCATCTTCGCTGCCGCAAATTAAGATCCTTCTGTTTAAATAGATGTTGTAGACTCCGGTGATCGGTGTAGACCTCACAATGGACACCGTATAAGTAATGCTTCCAAATCTTCAAGGCATGAACAATAGCTGCTAACTCAAGGTCATGTACATGATAGTTCTTCTCATGCACCTTTAATTGTCTGGATGCGTAGGCAATTACCCTACTGTCTTGCATCAACACTGCGTCGAGACCAATATGCGACGCATCACAATACACAGTATAAGACCTTGTACCTGTAGGTAATACCAATACTGGGGCTGTAGTCAAAGCTGTCTTGAGCTTTTGGAAGCTCTCCTCACATTCCTCGGTCCACCTGAACGGAGCACCCTTCTGGGTCAATTTGGTCATAGATGCAGTAATAGAAGAGAAACCCTTTATAAATCGATGATAATACCCTGCCAAACCAAGGAAACTCCGGATTTCCGTAACTGAGGACGGTCTAGACCAACTCTGCACTGCTTCAATCTTCCTCGAATCTACCTTGATCCCCTCACACGAAACTATATGACCCAAAAATCCCACTGAATCAAGCCAAAATTCACACTTTAAAAATTTTGCATATAATTTCTTTTCTCTCAAAATATGAAACACAGTCCTCAGGTACTGTTCATGATCTTCCCGACTCCAGGAATACACCAAAATGCCGTCAATAAACACAATGACGAAAGAATTAAGATAGGGCTAAAATACACTATTCATTAAGTGCATAAATGTTGCTGGGGCGTTGGTCGGCCCGAAATACATCATAAGGAACTTGTAATGACCGTACCGAGTCCTAAAAGCAGTCTTCGGGATATCTGGCTCCCGAATCTTCAACTGATGATAGCCTGAACACAAGTCAATTTTAGAAAACACTCTGGCACCCTGAAGTTGATCAAATAGGCCATCAATACGTGGCAATGGATACTTGTTCTTCACTGTAACCTTGTTCAGCTGGCGGTAATCAATACACAGCCGCATAGAACCATCTTTCTTTTTTACAAATAAGACAGGAGCACCCCAAGGCAATACACTGGGCTGAATAAAGCCCTTATCTAGCAATTCCTGTAACTGTTCTTTTAATTCTTTCAACTCTGTTGGGGCCATACGGTATGGTGGAATAGAAATGGACTAAGTGCCCGGTAACAAATCAATGCCAAAATCAATATTCATGTCGGGTGGCATACTCGGAAGATCCGCTGGAAATACATCGGAAAAATCCCTTACTATAGGAACTGACTCCACGGTAGGAGTATCAATACTAACATCTCTTACATAGGGCAGATACACATCACACCCCTTCTCAACCATTCTTTGATCTTTAAGAAATGAAACAACCTTGCTAGGAACATGATCCGAGGTACCTCTCCACTCTAGCCGCGGTAGACCTGGCATAGCCAACATCACCGTCTTGGCGTAACAATCAAGAATAGCATGATAGGGCGATAACCAGTCCATGCCCAAAATAATATCGAAATCCACCATACTGAGCAATAATAAATCGGCCCTAGTCTCAAAACCACTGATAACAACTAAACACGACCGATACACACGGTCCACAATAATAGATTCACCCACGGGTATAGATACATAAACAGAAGAACTCAAGGAATCACGTGATACGCCCAAATACGGGGCAAAATAAGATGACACATAAGAATAAGTGGAGCCTGGATCAAATAAGACTGATGCATCTCTATGACAGACCGGAATAATACCTGTGATAACAGAATCGGATGCAACGGTATCTGTCCTAGCAGGAAGGGCATAATATCTGGCCTGGCCTCCCCCTTTAGGGTAACCTTTACCTGTCCGACCTCCACCTCTGGCTGGTTGTGCAGGTGGAGTGGCAACTGGTGCAGTAATCATGGCTTGAGAAGCCTGAGGACCCTGTGGAATAGGTGGGGCCTGAGAAATCCGTGGAGGTGCACCCCTCCTAAATCTGGGACAATCCCTCATGATATGACGAGTGTCACCACACTCAAAATAAGCCCTTGGAGGACGTGGCTGCTGGGACTGGCTCGGGCCTGATCAACTAGACTGTTCGCTGAAAGCACCCCGTACAGGAGGTACAGTAGACACTGGCGGTGCGTAATATGGAACCTGAGGTCTGGGAGTAGTCAGAATACCACTGGAAGCTGGAAGTGCTGAATGAATAGGACGTCTCACATAACCTTTACCATGACGAGCTGCAACTGGGGCACAAGAATTATTATATGTGCCAGAATCCCGGGGTCTCTTAGCTTCCCTCTCTTCCCTCTCTCGAGTCCGCATACCTTCCAATATCCTAGCAATTGACACCACCTGTTGGTATGTGATTTCCATCTCTAACTCTCGGGCCATACTGTATCTGATACTAGGGTGGAGACCCTCAATAAATCTGTGAACCCGCTCTTGAACAGTAGCAACTAAGGCTGGTGCATGCCTAGCCAAATCATTGAATCGGACCGCATACTCTGACACGGTCATAGAACCCTGGCGCAACTGCTCAAACTCAGCGCACCATGCATCTCTAAGACTCTGAGGAACATACTCCCTTAAGAACATATCTGAAAATTGAGTCCAAGTGAGTGAAGCTGCCTCAGCCGGACTATCCAACTCATATGCCCGCCACCACTGGTAGGCTGCTCCTCTAAACTGGAATACCGTGAAAGAAACCCCACTGGAATCCACAATACCCATAGTACGAAGGATACAGTGACATTCTTCCAGAAAACCCTGAGCATCCTCTGAAGCTAAACCACTGAAAGTGGGAGGGTGGTACTTCTTGTACCTCTCGAGCCTGAGCTGCTCCCCCTCTGAAACTGTTGTCCTAATATCATGACAAACTGGGACAACTGGCTGCATTGGTATAACCTCTGGGGCATGGTCAACTTGGGCCCGTGGCTCTGGAGTACGGGCGGCGGGAATCTGTGCTCCTCCCCCGGCCTGAGATGTGGCAGGATCAAGTGGAATTAACCCTACCTGAGCTAGAGTGCCAAACATGCTCAAAAACTTGGCAAGAGTCTCCTGAAGTGTAGGAGTAGTAACAGGCGTCTCAGGTGCCTGCTCTCCAACTGGAGCTACTGGTGGCTCTGGTGCAGCAGCTCATGCAGGTGCTCTGGCTGCACCACGTGATCTTCCTCGGCCTCTGGCTCGGCCTCTGCCCCGACCCCGGCCTCTTACGGATCCAACAAGGGGAACGGGTGTCTGATCATCGGATCCAGTTGTGCGTGTCCTCACCATATGTGAGAGAATAGAAAGACAATGGTTTAGAACTTTGAAGTCAACAAATGCGCACAATAAGGAATCAAAGAAGTGAATATTTTCTAACAATTCCATAGCCTCTCGAAGATAAGTACAAACGTCTCTGTACCGATCCGCAAGACTCTACTAAACCTGCTTGTGACTCATGACACCTATGAACCTAGTGCTTTAATACCAACTTGTCACGACCCCAAATTCCCTCCGTAGGATGTCGTGATGGCTCCTAGTCTCTAAGACTAGGTAAGCCTATCAATGCGAAATAAAAATCTAAATCTGAAATAAATAAACTACAATTCAAATAATTTTAACTCCCAAAACCCGGTAGAAATAAGTCACAAGCTTCTAAGAATTTATCCTCAATGTCTCTCTCTCTCTCTATATATATATATATATCAATGTCTAAAGAAAATAAGGAAGCAACACAATAATGATAGAAGGGAAGTCCAGAGTCTGCGGACGCTGGCAGATATACCTCGAAGTCTCCGTGCACAGGTAACTCACTGATGTCGGGGATGGTAAGGAGTACCTGGATCTGCACAAAAAGATGTGCATAAGCTTAGTATGAGTACACCATAGCGGTACCTAGTAAGTGTCAAGCCTAACCTCGGTAGAGTAGTGACGAGGTCAGGTGAGGCCCTACTGGAAAATAATAATTGCATGGTAAAATGTTTAACAATATAATAAAATAAAATGACAATGGAAATGAATCAAGTAGCATGTCACCATTTAATTACACAAAATAATGGAAAATAATATCTTGTAGAATCAAAATAGAATTCCTTTCAACTTTATGAAAATCACAACAAATAATCAAAGGCAGCTATGGCCATAAATCAATATCAACAAGGGCACTCACGAGGTACCGCCTTGTAGTCCCAAATCATAAATAAATTCACAATATCTCATTTTCTTATCTCACCGCGGGAGCCTTCACAATTTATTTTAAAGAAAATATTTTTCCCGAAATAGCATACCGCATTTTAGCCATCCTTATCACACCGCATGACTTCTAGTAGTTCCCCCTACTAGCCACGCGTATCAAGCCACCCTTATCTCACCGCATGCGTTTCAATACCCAGACCTTATACCACCGCATGCATATCAATATCACAATATATCACAATTTGCACCTCAAGTGCTCAAATAATTTAAATTGCCAACATAATTCAACAACAATATTTTTCACAATAAAGAGCTCACGGTTCATGCCAAAATAAGTCATCAATAATATTTTTCCATAATAAAGAGCTCACGGCTCATGCCAAAATAAATCATCAATAATATTTTTCCACAATAAAGAGCTCACGACTCCATCACAGTGAGTACGAAAAGCTTACACAAATATTTAGGAATAAATAATTCAGCAAAATAATATTTCAAAATCTTTAATACGTTGCTTCAATACCAAATTTAAACTATCAAATACTTCATATTAATAATATTTAAATTAAAGAAAATCAACTTCAAATAATGCACAAAATAAAAGAAACCAAGTTTCAACTAAACAGGTAAAACAATTAGCAAAAAAAGGTCAAGCAAATTTAAAGTATACAAATCAAATTAATGATGGAGAATATAACAAGATTTAATAATTTAATTAATATGCAATAGTGATCTTCACAATTTAAAAACATAGTCCTTCACATTTAGTCCATGTACACACTCGTCACCTCATGTATACGACTTTCATCACATTACAATTAATACCAATCCTATGGAAAATTTCCCTCACACAAGGTTAGACAAGTCACTTACCTCGACTTGCTCCAATTTAACCAAGTAGTATGCATTTTTCTCGATTTTTCGACTCCGATTGACTCGTATCTAGTCATAATTAATTTAATACAGTTAATAAAAATTATAGGAATCAATTTCATAAGAATATACTAGATTTTTCAATAAAATTCGAAATAAGCTCAAAAATCGCCCGTGGGGCCCACATCTCGGAATCCAGCGAAACTTATAAAATCCAATAACTCATTCAATTACGAGTCCAACCATACCACTTTCACTCAAATCCGACTTTGAATCGATACAGAAATCTCAAAACTTCGTTTCTATGAGATTTCTAAAAGTTTCTCAAAATTTCAATCTCGATACACTAATTAAATGGTGAAAACAATGATATATTCGTGTATATAGACCAAATCCGAGTTAGAATCACTTACCTAAATGTTTTCCTTGAAAATCTGTCAAAAATCGCTTCTGCTCAAACTCAAGTTCGTCAAAAATGGCAAATAGGACGAAATCCCCTCTTTTATAGATCTGCCCAAGCAGCCTTCGGGACTGGGCCTCGATCGTGGCTTCGATCACAGGCTCGAGCCGGGGCCTTCGGTCATGGAATCGATCATGGCATAGAGTCTGGGCCTTCAATCATGGCCTCGATCATGGCATTGATCTTGAGCCCTCGAGCCTTGCCTTCGATCATGGCCCTTGAGCCTTGCCTTCGATCATGGCCCTCGAGCCTGCCTTCGATTATGGCTCTCGAGCCTGCCTTCGATCATGGATCTCGAGCCTGCCTTCGATCTTCAGCTCGATTTTTGGGCTTGATTTCTGGGCTCGATTTCTGGCCTTCGATTTTTGGGCTCGACTTCTAGGCTCGATTGCTCAGCAGAAGAAAAATTGCAGCAGCTTTTTGCAGCAGCTGTTTAAGTCTCATTTTTGATCCGTTAACCATATGAAACTCACCCGAGGCCCTCGGCACCTCAACCAAATACACCAACAAGTCCTAAAATATTATACGAACTTATTTGAAACCTCAAATTACATCAAATAACGCTAAAATCATGAATCATGCTCCAATTCAAGCTTAATGGAACTTAGAATTTCCAACTTCTACATTCGATGTCGAAACCTATCAAATCAAGTCCGATTGACCTCAAATTTTGCACACAAGTCATAAATGACATAACAGAGCTATAAAATATTTTGGAACTGGATTCCGACCCTGATATCAAAAAGTCAACTCCCCGGTCAAACTTCCAAACTTTAAATTCCTATTTTAGCTATTTCAAGCCTAATTTCACTACGGACTTCCAAATAAAATTTCGATCACGCTCCTAAGTCCAAAATTATCATACAGAGCTGTTGGAATCATCAAAATTCTATTCCGGGGTTGTTTGCATATAATTGGACATCCGATCAGTATTTGAACTTAAACTTTTAATTATTTTTATCAAAATTCCATATCTCGAACTAGGGACCTCGGAATTTGATTTCGGGCATACGCCCAAGTCCCAAATCACGATACGGACCTACCAGAACTGTCAAAATATTAATCTGAGTCCGTTTGCTCAAAATTTGGTCAACTCAATTGGGTTTTAAAGCTCTAATTCATATTTTAATCCATTTTTCACATAAAAGCTTTTCGAAAAATTTTATGGACTGCGCACGCAAGTCGAGTAATGATAAATAGTACTTTTCAAGGTCTTAGAATACAGAATTAATTATTAACTTTAAAGATGATATTTTTGGGCCATCACAGGGTGGCAACAAATCGAGCATACCAGCCACGGCCACGGTCATCCTCGGGGCTAACTAAAACCCTTTTACTTCTAGCCCTAAGGAAAAAGACACCTTCACGAAAGAGTTTCGGAGAATATTAGTGAAGCAAGTGACGGAAGGTAAAAGGGGCGGAAACTAAACCTGACAAGTAGCGAAGGCAAGCAACTACCCTCCACACGATGTGACCTATTTGACGGGATCAATGGGAGGAGTAAACCCTAAAGTAAAAGGATATGTGTAAACAAAGGAATAACCAATATGGTAAGAGGTGATTCTTTGGTTAGCACTAGGGGTCATCACTGGAAAATCAGGTTTTCAATAGCATTCACGTCGAACCAAGGAAAGAAGGTCTGGGGTAATCAAGCTAGGGTAATGATCAGCAGGATTAATAAAAGCTATGGAAGAAATCGGTTTTTTCATAGCTTCACGATCTAATACAATAGAGAACTCTTGTAGGATAATATCAAAAAAAATAGGTTCTCGCATGGGTTCATTCTGATACTTCCCTCTAGAAGAAGATCTAGGAGTTATGGGTGTTCTATCTCTAGAAGATGATGGCTTAGCAGCACTACTTTGAGGGGAAGAACTACGAGTTGTCAATGAGCCTAAACTACGCAGTCTACTACCTCTCCTACTCCTGGTGGGGGCAATAGTTCATCAACAATCACCACTTTACGTGGGTCTGATGATGAAGAAGAATTTTGAGAACGTGAAGACATCTTTGATGAAGGAAATACAAGAAAAAAAAATGAAGAAACACAAGAAGAGTTAGGAAGATGAATGCAAGGAAGAAGAAAGAAACTTTCAAAATTGAGTGAGATGAGGTATTTATAGGGGGAAACAACCGTCATCAGAGTTGGTCATTATGAATTGTCATCATGGAACCATCACTTTGTGACTGATGCAACCACAGAAAAATCCTAAAAAGGCGCTGAAAATCGCAGAACCAATTACAATGAGGCACGTGTCTTGAGAATTAAATAGACATGACGTATGTCACATTGGTTCTGAAAAAGGCATTATGTTACTCGAGAAAAGGCGGCAAGGAATTCCCACCATAAATACTTACCACTTCACGAATATTCAGTTGAGAACATTCAAAAACTGTGGGGACTATCTGTGTTGGTTGGAAAAAGGCATGACACGTGAACTACCATCAAGGTGATAAGTGGCACTTTCAATCAAGCAAATTAAAAAATTCAAGAAGGCGGAGGAGAAACACCCCTGGTGTTTCTTTAGAGAAGGTACCAGTCTGAAAAAGAAGAAATAGGGACGGAATGGATAAAGACCATAAAGAGGGAAGGTACATGAATATGTTACAAATAAGGAAGGGAAATCGACATTGGTCGTGGTTACGAGAAATCCTCGGTCATTAATGTTGCCGTTACAATTACATATGGTAATGTGTAATCAAGGCAATTAATGTTATTAACAAGCCAAAATTAAGTAGAAAACCGTTATAATTATATACCCTTATATAAAGACCCGGTCCTCATTTGTAATGGTATATGAATTTTAATCAATATATGCAATTATTCTTTTACTTTGTTAAAAAGATTAAAAAGCGCAATTCTGGGAGAGATTATCGATCTATTTTGAGTTTTCTTTCCTTGTCAATCATTTTCATTATTCTCTTTATTCTTCAGATTACCAAGAAAGTGAAGTAAATTTGGTTATCAATAACCCGATTTTTTCTTGATACTGTACACAAATTACTACTTGAACAAACACAAATTCTGCAAGCTTTTGATACAACCTTTTTCTCAGTTACAAAATATTTTTAACTCATTGATTTCCAACACCACATTCAAAAATAAAGATGCTTACCCTTCTTCTTTCCCTATATAGGAGATCATCTTTTTGCGTAAAGGATCATTTAAGAAAGATATATCCTCTGTGCATACAAATTCTAACCTCTTTTAGCAAGAAGATGCAGCTCTCATGCAGCATTAACATTAACAAGCAATATAAATCAAACACGCAGTACGTAATGCAAGGCAAGAAGGCAAATTTGAATGGACCCAATAAAAAATTAATTAGCATATATTACAAGTTATTTATAATTATGACTTATGCATGACATAGATGACCACATGGACACATAGTAAGTAATACAATGAAACAATTCATACACGCGAAAAATTGAAAAAAGAAGAAGGAAGAAACAGAGCTACAGTAGCTAGCTACGTTCCCCTCTTAAGCATCTGCTCATAGTTCTCAATAGACTCGAGCCTCTGGAGAAGTAGCTGGTTCTTAAACTTCCTTATAAAAGCCTCTGCGCTATCATTGATGTCTTCTGATGGCTTGCTTTCCAGCTTCTTTGGTACTGCCGCCGCCTTATTCTCCGACGCCGGCGGCTTCCTCATACTCATAGAGCTGGGTTCCGACGGCCTCTTCAGTACTACTGAATTAGGTATCTTATTCTCTCTAATCAAATCCATGGGCCTTTCTGATTTTTTGTCTTCTTCGGCTTTGGGCGTGTAGTAACGAGGCTTCAAGGAGCTACTCATCTTTCAGCTTTCTATTTGTGCTTTGAAAAACTGAATTGACAACTCTCTGCTTCTATCCACTTCTTGATTATCTGTATTTATAGATGAAGAAAATAATAGAGTTGACTTTTCTTCTCTATGATAAGTAGGAAATGGGGAATATGATTCCCATCTACTTTTTGAATTTTGGGGGGAGGTCTTATCCACGCCGGAACGCTACCTAATTGATTTAGTTTTGAAGGAAAATATATCATGCTTCTATCAGCCTTTGGAAAAAAATTTAAGAAAGAAAAGAATATGAAGGAACTAGGTAGTATGGTGCAAATTAGACGAATGGTTTAAGTGCTAGATATCATTTAACACAATGATCTTGAAATATATAAATAAACTAATAAAAACTAGACAATTCAAGAAAAGTTATTATTTTTTTCTTTGACATAGTTAACATGAATAATAGAAGGTCCAATATAATCAATAAAATTTAACTCCTGATTCTTACTATTATTAAATGTGATATTTTGGTCATTGGCGTAGTCACAATTAAAATTGAATTAAACATGCTTATATGTTTAATATGTCACTTCAAATAGGAAAAAAGTGAAGCTTATTTTAAACGCGAAATTAGAGAGCTTATCAATAAGAGGGCCGCCTACAAGGACTATTAAAATGGTCAAAATACTTGAAATTCCCCACACGAATGCGCTTTCTAGTTTCTAGGCCACGAAGTTTGAAATTTTTGCGGCTTAAGCAACGGATTAACACTGAAAGGTCCCACGTATTGTCGCCATATTTGGCGATTCAAGACTGTCACTCTCATGTGCGACGCTAATCATTCTGGTTATTCTATTTCAAAATCAATTATTTTTGCAATAATCCGGAATGCGTATATCCAATCGTTTCTGTTTATATATTAGGAAACGAGTCTGACAATAAAAATAATTCCTTTGTTCAACTAGCAAGCAATGAGTTTAGACTCCAAAACAACAATTGATTTGACCAATCATACGTACAAATTGGGTGGAGAACAAAATGTCTTCCCATTTTACTAGCGTTATCATATGCTAAACTTCAAACTCATAAGAATAATAGTTACAGGAAGTAGATGTGGTTGGATCAATTAGGTAGATCGAATATCAGCATGGCATCTTTACCCGTACCTAAATAAATGCCTAACTGTTGCTTTGTATGTAGCACACATTTATCATTATGCCTTCTTAAGAGCATGTGACATGACTTGGTTCCATATCCAAACACAGGCAAGTAGAAGCAAGTAACGTGTTGGCACATGTGATTTTGACTTTGTCATTCAATAGCGCCTCCATAAGCGGTGCGTCGGTGCCACTTTCAACCTTATATTGGAATTTAATTGGCCTAATTTTGCGATTCCATTTCATCATTTGTGGTGTAATAGTCCTGTGGCTGAAGCAATTTTTTCCCCTGAAACCTTCAGTTTCCAAACTTCAGAACTGTAGGTTTCGCCAAATTCTCCTTTAACTTCTTTCACGAAAGAAGTTTCTGGACCCCAAGTTGAGATTCATCGTCCTTCAGTATATAGTAATTCTAATATTTTATAATCCTTCAACAGTTATATGTGGCGTTACTGGTAGAATCATAATCCAAACATGCTCTTTGGTAGGCATAGAATGATAATGATTAATGAAATCAAGCAACAAAACTCCAGAGATAGATGTTGCAGAGCACATGTGCAAAAGGAAATAACAAAAATAATCCTGTTCTCAGGGAAATTGAACATAGACCTCGGTTTACTAACAAGTATGTAGTTTGTGTTATACGTTTTATATCCTAAATGGACAAAATTATCAATTTCATGTGTTTTTCCACCGGGTACGAAGCTTTTTCCTGTTTGTTCATCCTATTGTTAGATATCATGGAATTTTTTCATGATAAAGAATGAGCACTTTATTTACAGAAGTAATTAAAATCCATGAATTAACACTCATATTTTCTATAAACATGGATACTTGGACCAGCTACTAATAAGTAAGTCGTCGCTCAAGCTGTTTCACTTGCTCAATAAGTTAGCTAGCTTTCCCCAGGATAATGAATGCCTGTGACAGTTCATTTAGCAGCTTACAACTGATACATGGTCTGGGCCTCTGTATTGTTAGCATGGAGGACGTCATATCGATTGACTCCAGTTGGATAAAACTGTTGGCTGAAGAATGCTGTCATTACAGGAAAAGCAAGGAGGTGGATAATTTAAACCTGAGGATGAGCCATATGCCTCCCAGCAAAATGATGTTATCGGATCCCCAGAAAATGAAGTTAGTTGAACATCTTCCAAGTACAACTTTCTACAGGGGCAGCTATCGCTGCAGGCAACTGTTATTGCCTTTTCTGTAGCTGAAGTTCCCTTAATACCCACGAAGGATATGCTGTCAATGCGAATGTTTGAAGTCTGCACAATGGATAGTTGTAGCTTTTTTCAAATTAGACGTATTAAAACACACAAACACACACAAAAAAAAATGGAAGGCTTGAAGAACGTAATACTCAAGGGACCTATTGATGGTCTGTTTCTTTTGATTAAATGCTGAACAGTGAACTACAACTTTCATTTAGTGCAGAACTAACATGTAATTATCAAAAAAGAGTTTAATACAGAGGTAACCATCATGTGGTATAAATAATAATCTACTGATTATTCACCGTGTTCTTAAGCAATAACTCCATCATGGATGTCACTACCTTCACTAGTTCGCTAGTAGGCCAATCATTTACTATGTCAGCTGAGCCTCGTCTTAAGCTCAATGCAGAAATGACCTGGAGCATAATTGCTCACCTATATACCTAGCTAAAATGCACAACAAACATGCAAGATTGAACTCCTTTTCCATGCAAGCAATATATAGAATGCCAAGAAGACTAGGCAAAGAAGCTGAATTTGGACTGAGAATCAAGAAATTGAACAGAAAACATACCTTGTTTGAACAGGGCAGCAGAGAATCACAGTAATATTGGTCTATTATGATAGGATTTGAGACATTTTCCATCCAAACACTCTCGAAAGTAATCTTTCTGACAAACCCGGTACCTCCCTGAAGAAGCATTAAGGGTAAACAAACAACGGTATGGGGATATGTAACCGTAGGTCAGCAGATTTAATTTTTAGAGATGAAAAATGGTATGATGCCCAAAAATGATGTCAAGGTTATGAAGACTCATCCGATGCAGATATCGAAGGGAAATAAGCAGGATTACCTGCCAAGTCTTTATTCTAACACCGTTCTCCGTGTTGGAAATAGATGCTCCATTAACATGAACATTGTAAACTTGAGACATTGAATTGGACTTTCCCAAGCTTCCAATGCTAAAAGAACAGGGTACTAATTATAAACTTCATCTTTACAGAACTCAATAAAACAGCAAAACGTTCTACCTTATACCATGGCCTGGCCCACACACAATGTTTCTAACTTTGATCCGTGATGAATTGCCGACAATAGATATGCAGTCATCTCCTGTATTCAGTTTCTGAGTTGGTCAAAAGATAATGAAATATCCGATAGAGGCTCAAATGTGAATACGACATCCTGATCATACAAAATAAGTGACAATGCTGATGATGAAACTTAGACGTAGGCTCAACTCTCAACTGGAGTATCCGGCAACAGTGAGAAAAACTTTTTTTTAAAAAACTAATTGAGTCTCAATCGATTTGGCATAAAGAATGGTTAGCTTAATATACTTTACATGCTTATTGTATCCAAAGGAAGACCTCGCATTTCACTAACCATAACTGACATACAATTTCTGGTCCACGGTTTTAGATTCCATAGACAATGCATTATCTTTCAACCTCTGCAAACATACAGCTATGCCCCCCAAGATGCAGTATTAGAACCATAAATCCGATTTTATCATCTCAAACATTCATTGTATCTGTTAGATAGTAATCTAAGCCACGTTGAGCAGCGGTACAGCCAGAAACAACAATAATACCAAAAGAATGACCAGACATGATCTATCTGTTTCTCCAATTGCAATGACTAAAGATCAACTAACCTGTGCCAATAGTGCAATCCTTGATATTGACCTGTGTAGATGAACTTATGTGGATTCCATCGGTATTAGGGCTATCAGCTGGGGCTAAGACTGCGAGATGTGATACTGCAACATGTTTGCAATCAGTAAATGCTAAATGCATTTGTTGACTATTAAGGATCTCTATGTTCCTGACTTTCAGGTTGTTGCATCTATGGAAAGTTAAAGCCTGCACTCCGATTAATTAACGAATCAAGACCAACATCAGCATAAAAATAAAATTCGTTCTTCCTGAAACAGAGTTGATATCTATGGTATAAGTCAAAAATAATATGACATAGAGGGAAAGTCAGCACTGACCGTTGGAGCATGTTGACACGGCTAGCAAAACAAAAGATTCAAAACATCAAATCCATGTTTTGAAAGAGTACCATAAAGCACGATGTAAACAATGGAAAATATAAATTACATTTGTTTTGTTGACCTTGCATGACCGAGCCCACCACTCCTGGCCCATACCATTTATAGTTCCTCCTCCTTCTATTGTCAGGTGTTTCATACTACGGAAATAGAGCCATTTTCGTGGATTCAAGCCATCCCAGACTTCAAGATCCTTAGGCGCTAGAATAGTACCTGCAATCTTGTGTATATTGAAAAAGACAACTGAATCCCTTTTAGCTAAATAAAGAGTTGGATAAGATACAATTGCTAAATTTGGTACTCACCCTTAAAGACACCTTTGACCGGCAAGGACCAGCAAAATTAAGTGGCCGAACTAAGAAAGAATATCCGCCAGGGATGACAATTTTCGATCGTGATGCTGAAGAGCAGGCCTTGTCCCAAGCATCTTTAAAAGACTGAAAATACAAAAGAATTTCTTAACTGAAGCTAAGTACTTTACACTCTGGTGATCCGATCTTAGTAAGAAAGTCTCATAAACTTTTAGCTCACCAAACATACTAACAAAAACTGTCAGCACTAAGAATCAAAGCAAGCAACATTTTGCTTTGTTTGCTGATAACAATAAAAGACATGCACTAGTCTTCTTAAAATCTTTTATAATTTTTTTTACTTAATGTATCAATCTAGCTACAACGTTTTTGTAGCAGAAAAGAGGAAGAGGAATGAGTAAATCATGTTTTCAATAACAATCTTACATCCATGGGAATTGGGAAACACAACTAATTAGACCAATTAGTAATCCACAATGAATAAAGGGAAAAGATAAACAATTCTCAGTGGCTAAAAAATAACAGAATCATTAGTAGCAAAATGGAAAATTCAACATTTATGACAAATCTTCATAGCTGTGGAAGCATTACATAATCATAACGAACGCAGACAAAAGAACGGGACTTACATTAGTGTCGTCGGTGATGCCATCTCCAATTGCTCCAAAGTCACCGACATCAAAAAGGGTTTCTGATTTGCGGGTTGTGTTCCTCACAGACGCAGATGTAGGGAGCTGTATCACTGAATCAAACCCATTCACATTTGCTGAAATCAAGACGAAATAGATACTGTATAGCGATGCGAAGAGTGCGACGGAGGTGGAATAAGACGAGAAATTAAAGTAAGAGATGGAGGAAGATCTCATCTTCCCCATCTTCCATTTGACAAAGGCAAAGGAGTGGGAATCAACTTTGTAAGTTAACTAGTGCTACTTGACAATGTCAACATCGCTGTCGGCAAGTTTCCAAAAAAGGCCCTACAAGCCACTTCTGTCGAGTAAACATTAGAAAAAGAATGTTATGCAAATTCTACATAGGAATCTTAGTTAAAAAATTATTATCAACTGTTTTTTTTTTTTTTTTCAAACGTGGTTCTCAATATAATTCTGTATACTTAATTGATAGCAAGAAGCCAAGAACGTACTAAATTTCGCCGACTCTCACAGTCTCACTAAGAAGTTCAATGAACCCCTTCGGAAAGCCATCGATCTTTCTGACACTAATCTCTCTGACACTAATTAATCAAAAAAAATTACTTACCGGCGGATATCCGTCAGTATATTATAAAATAATATAATATTAATAATATCAATACCGATAAATATCTATCGGTAAATTAAAAATAATAATTTAATATTACGGACGGATACCATCGGTATATTTAGAATTTTAATTTAGTAATTTAAAAATTAAAAATATGAATAAATTCATATTCCGATGGATATCCGTCGGTATATTCAACAAAATTTGAAAATTTATTTTAAGTATACTGACGGACTCCCTCGATAAGTATGAATTCTAGATTGACAAGTAAATAATTTTTTCGACGGACTCTGTCGGTAAGTCCCTCGATAAATCTGGTATATATTTGGTGAGTAGTGCTTATTTTTTTCTATACCACCTGCCAGTCAGAATATTACAAGAAACAGAAATGCAACCATAAAAAAACAAAAATTAACAATAATAAAACTTTATAAGCTATCCAAACATCCAAATTATCCCATCAAAACTATCCAACCAAACTTCAAAATGTAATATTCAAAGTCAACATCCATGTAAACAACAATCCAACCAAACATAAAATCACTCCTCATCTTCGGTTTCCCCCTTGTCTTCTTCATCATTTATATTGTTTCCATCAGTTTCATCCTCTTCATAAATGTGCTTTTTGGTGGAGAGCGGGGCATGCCGATTAAGTGGTTCACTTGAGCCTTGAGGGACTCAATGTCATTCTTAAGTGCGGTCCTAATCTTCTCTTCATACTTTCTTTTTTCTCGTTCATCCGCATAGTTCCTAAAAAGTTGTTGAATCGTTCGCCACATCTCCTCAAGGTCCTCACTTTGTATGGTGACGGATGTCCCAATACCTTGTAATCCATAAAAGAGAAGTGAAAAAAATACACGACGAGTTAGAATAGAATAATTCAACACCTAACTTCATAAAAAGTAACTAGAAAAAGTTCTCCAACAAATAAACTCTTTAAGCTTTTGCACTTTTCTTTTTATCGTATGTTATGCTTGCATAATTTGTCTCTATCACAAAAAAAAGTGCACCATTAGAATAAAGTTTTGGATTTTTTCGAAAATGAATCACAAGTTCTAAATATATAATATCTTAGCTACCTTCCCATAAAGTCTAGCAATGAGCTAAAAGATTTCACTTCTTGAACCATACACAGAATGTGACCCTAAAGAAAAAGAATACTTACCAAATAATTGTATCATAAGATGTACTGTTTGGTGGATCCCAATTCTGAATAAAATTTCCTTTCTTAAATGAGACTAGGCCAAGCAAGTACTGTTTTTGCAAATCATAAGATTCTTGGCAACAGTAGGTGATGACTTAAACTACCTTTGACACGCTTACGATTCTTGGGAACAGTAGGTGATGACTTATATAGCTGAATCATTTTCTTTTGAAATCCTAAAGTTTTTGATTAAGAAGCTCTTCCACATCATTTTGAACTTCAAATACTTCTGACTACTGTGAACATTTACATTGTTGCAAATTCACTTACCAAGGTTAGTATATATTGTATATTAGCAAAGAGCTAAAACGGACTATGGCAAATTCACTGACCAAGGTAGCATGTGATATGTAAACCTGCTTAATTTCCTTTTGAAATTCAGGAGATTTGGAGTCTATCGGCAGTCATCCTTTATCAGGCTCATTGATTAAAGTTAAAATTTGTCATATAATATATCAGGGACTTAAATTTCTATGCTTAGCGAGTAAAAGCTAGGACCTAGGTACAAGGATGGGTAGACTGCAGACAACTAACATATCAAAATCTTTTCAGCAATCAAAAGCAAGTTTCAATTCAAATCAGAGTTTGCGGACTGTTATTGACATTGCACATTTTGATTTTTCTACTGTCAAACAATACACAGTTATATTGATGCTCCAACACAAATATGCCATAATTCAAATTTGATTATAGCAAACTTGAAAATGGAACCACTATGAAGAAAATCACTAGATCAGGATATTATTTTCAGGACAAAAATCGTATCAGTACGTCGCCAAATCAGAAGTCACAAATCAGCTCTCTTCCACCTTAAAACAACCCCAAAACACCAACAAAAGTAGCTTGAAACGGCCCCAAAAACAGCCCCCGAAACACAACTACCAAAAAGAATAGTTTATTAACAAAAAAGTATATACCTTGTAGTCCACACTCGAGGCAATGATAGTTGCGCTCAGAGGAAATGTCGTATGCTCTACCCTTATACACGCCTCCAACCACGTTCAACCAAAATGGGAGAGTTTCTTCCTCCAATGGCATGATTGGCTGGCCTTGCTCATCGGTCGACTGACTCCTAGCGAGCTCTTCCAATACTTGTTTATACCGATTCTATATTAAAAGTGAAATTTTATATATAAACAATTATTATAAAAAAAATTTTAAGTTAATCTTGATCATACATAAGTCTCCTCAGCCCGTGGCTCAACTCAAGCTTCTTCCCCGACTTTACTTTTTGTGTGGGTTTTTCTTCCAAACCTCATCACGTTTCGTGGGTCTCTTAAGAGCAGCTTCCTGCAAATGACACAAAAAGAGTTAATAAATTCAAGTAATGTAAGAAAAAATCAAGACTGAGATCTTTAAATAATTACTAATCTCCTCTTAATTCATTACGGAGATAACATGAATATAAACAAAAAGTCTATAACAAAATCATAAAAGAGCATGACAAGATAGCACGTGTATGTGCATACATATGCCTAATCTTAACAAAGAGATCAACTTTTAAACAGAGGCTCCATAAAAGGCCTAACTAGGGTTCCATTTTTCTCTAATACAGAAGCATCAACTTTTAAGACTACTGTTAGAAAGAAACAAAATTTTAAGACTTGGAAAAAAGGCTTCCAATTAATTTTTCAAATAAACACATATTCGATTTTATCATGAAGCTCAAAACTCTTATTTTTGCGGAGTTATTTAGCACATTGGGACAAATTTAATGACCCCCAAAACCTTCCCAAAATAGTCCCTAAACACACCTGAAATTCTACCTCAAATTTTAGTAAAAAACGTCCAAAACACAGCTGAAAAAACAGCTTCAAAACACCCAAAAATGACCTCAAACTACCCCCAAAATCAGCTCTCTTCCACCTTAAAACAACCCCAAACCATCAACAAAAGTAGACTGAAACGGCCCCAAAACAGCCCTAGAAACTCGACTAACAATCCAAAGTCAACCTTGGAAAATGCATCTCTTAAATCAGTTAGAGAGGTGGAAGAAAAAGAAATTTTACCGGAGATAGAGAGGAGCCTGAGTGCCGACAATGGCCGCTTGGATTGAGTGCCGACGACGCCGGTGAAGCCTGGGGATTCGCCGTAAAAGCAGTGGGGCGGAGAAAGAGAAAATAGGAAAATGGCTAAGTTAGGACTTTTGCCTAGCATAACATTACCTAAGGAAACTTATTTTTTAAAATGGAAAAGGGTTATATATGCCACAGAACTATGGGAATTAGGACAGATATGCCTGTTGTTAATAGTTTGGCACAAATATGACCAATCCGCCCAATACTTGCTTATTTATGCCCTTAGTTTAATGGTATCACTATTTTATATTTCTTAAATAATTAATAATCGGACCCAACCAAAATCTGCTGACCCGATCCGTTAGGACCCGACCCATCCTTATTTCAAAGATATTTTTGATATATTATTTTTGTTTGATTGAGAAATTGTGTGATAATCATATTTATTTATTATCATTTTTTTTTTGTTATACATCATTTTGGGAAGTAATCCTACTAAAAGTAGTAATTGATATTTATTTATTATTTTAATAATATAATATTTAAATTAATTTTGTACTTTTTTCAATCATTTTACTATCTATTTTTATTTTTCTCACAATCTATTTATATTTTTCACCAATACAAATAACTCCACGTTCACTATAACTTAACCTGGTGGATCCTTTATTTTTTGTTTAGATAAGTGATCATTATATGATTGATTAGTTTATTGGATTATTTTCTGCATTACAAATTTGTTATGAAATAAGTAATAAACTGTTAAAATAGTGGTGCTTCTTTTCCATTTTTATTAATTAATTATTTCATAACAAGCACCACTGAGAAAAATAAAAATAGATGATAAAATGATTGAAGAAAGCATAAACTAATTCGAATATTATATTATTAAAATAATAAATAAATATCAATTACTACTTTTAGTAGGATTACTTCCCGAAATTATGTATAAGAAAAAACAAAATCGATTATCAAATTACTCAAATAAATAACTATGATTATCACACAATTTCTCAATCAAACAAAAATAATATATCAAAAAATATCTTTGAAATAAGGGTGGGTCGGGTCCTAATGGATTGGGTCTGCAGATTTTGGTTGGGTCCGGTTATTAATTATTTAAGAAAGATAAAATAATAGTTCCGTTAAACTAAGGGCATGAGTGAGCAAGTATTGGACGGATTGGGCATATAAGTGCCAAACTATTAACGACAGGCATATCTGTCATAATTCGCATAGTTCACTGGCATATATGACCTTTTTCCGTTTTTAAAATAATTGTGAAACTTAGAGCCCGTTTGGACATAAGAATTTTTTTTTTTTCCAAAATTTTTTTACTTTTTTTCTAAATCAGTGTTTGTTCATAAAATTTTCAATTTTCACTTGAAGATACATTTTATAAATTTTCGAAAATTTAAAAAACTCCAAAAAATTATTTTTCAAAATTTTCACTCAAATCACCCACAAAACTTCAAAAATAACCCAAAATTATATTCATGTCCAAACACAACTCTAAATTTTAAATACCATTTTCACTTGAAATTGTTTTTCCCCTATTTTAGAATTTTACAATTCTTATGTCCAAACGCCCACTTAATGATTAAATTCTAAAATAATTCTCTCACTTCTAAATATTATATTGTATAATAGAAATCACAATTCACAATTAATCAAATTCTAACTAACAAATTACCATGAATCAATATCAAACTTATAATTATTTAGAATCTAACACGTAATTATATAAACCAAAATTAATGACTCATTATTTTGGTATAATTATTAATTTATAAGCTAATTAATTATCACTGATACACTTCTACGTAATGTAATTATCAATTTATAATCTAATCGAACCTAACATTACTTAAGGATAGTACTAATGCACCTATACTTAGTGTAATGTCAATCTATAAGCTAATTACAACTAATACACGTACTAATTACAAATAATACACTTCTACTTAGTGTATTATCAATGTATATGTCACGACCCAAACCGATGGGCCGTGACGGGCACCCGGTACGTTACTCAACTGAGTACCAATATAACATATCTTTTCGTGTCATGTTATCATAGGTAAATGAGATGGAAAGGCTATCGTAGGATAACTAGAATAAAACATGCAATACCAAAATGATCACCCGTACACTAAACATAGGCTGACAAGGCCATACAATCTTTTACGCATATGACATATGTCTATAAGCCTCTAAGAATACATAATTATCATAAAGGTCGGGACAAAGCCCCACCATACCAATCAATACATATCCTAATCATACTGACCAAATAGCCTACTTGGAGGACTCTCAACCTATCTATCGGGACCTACGGGCATGAAATGCAGCGTCCCCAGGCAAAAGAGACGTCAGTACAAATAATGTACCGAGTATGTAAGGAAATAAAAATCAGTAAGTAATAGACATGAGAGAAACATGGAGTAAAAGACTCAACATGTAAGTCTGAATAACTCTGTGAATCATTTCATATTTATAATGTCATGCATATGCGTATAAATGTCATACCATGCATAGGTATATGCGTTCATAACATCATCAAGCCTCTGAGGGCATCCCATCATATCATCTCGACCACTGTGGGCAAACCATCAACGTATACCAGCTGATCAGGTGGTGGTGCATATATAACGTCGTAACCTTTTTCTATATCCCATATACATATAATATACGCGTATGTAACGCCATCTGGTCATGGGTCGATGTACATGTATAAATGAATGAAATGCATATGAAATACATTAATAGGATTTCTCGGAATGTCATAAAATCAATATGCCTTTCGGATAAACTTTATCAAATACGTATTTTTCTGAGACCCATGAAGAGAAGAAATAATAATAATAATTCACATGGGGAATCAAGAACGTAGGCATCTCTAATACTTCTATGAATAGAGTCATTTATGGAAGTTGCGTATTTTGCTCGTTTCATCTGTATTATTTTGATCATGCCAAAAAGAAAGAAAGGATAGCCTTAACATACCTGAGCCGATTCTCTTGACAATCTTTCCAACACACGTCTTTTGTGATAAAACACGTAATGATGGATCGAATTAGGGAAAAATTCGTATGATATTTTTGAGAAAGATTATACCGTGCTCTTTTAGAATTTGCAATTCACGCTCTATCCCATTGGCATGGAATCAACAAACAATGTCATTTATGTTGTAGCAAAAATTAAACAGTTTCCATGTAACCCCACTTTCAGAATACAACTTTGCTATATCAAATCATGACCGGAGCATTGACAACTGTAATCTTACGACATGTATATAGTGAAACAAGTATTACTCAATGCATATTTGTTTCCATTTCAATTACTTGTAGCATTCCCCAAAGAAATTCAAGAGGAAACTTAATAATTGGATTTTTGAGGAAACTCTCTCATGAATTCCTCCCTGGATTCTTGATCTTAGTTATTAAGAAAATGAAATACCTTACTAGTGTAGGAAAGTTCTATCACGACCCAAAATTCCGCCACAGGTGTCGTGATGACACCTAATCTCTAATACTAGGTAAGCCAATTTCAATTACATATTTGAAGCCATTTTGTTTTTTTGAATTAAATAAATAATCAAAACTAACAGCGAAACAAATAAGAATATACAACCTCCCATGACTGGTAGTACTGAGTCACGAACTCTAACTGAATACATGGAATGATCACAAAGACCGAATATACAATATTATTTGATTAAAAATTAACAATACAATGAAATGAAAGGACTCCAAGGGACTACGACGACTAAGCAGCTCTACCTTGAATCTTTACAGTTCCGCTTTAACTCTGCTCAAGTCCGATATCTCCAATACCCGGCTCTGCACCAAAATGTGTAGAAGTATAGTATGAGCACACCACGGTCGGTACCCAATAAGTATCAACACTAACCTCAGCAGAGTAGAGACGAGGTAGAGATGAGGTACAGTCAAGACACTCACTAGTCTAATAGTCTGTGCAATATAATATACAAGATAGTAGGAAGTAGATAACAATAAGGACATCATAAAACAACCAGTGTTATGCACATCAAGACAACAAAATACCATTTAATATCGTTCAACAAATAATAAATACAAGTATACCCAATTAAATTAAATTCTTCAAATAAATGTCCTTCACATATAATTCTACCAAATAACTCTCCTTCAAATATAATTTTTCTCAAATAAAATATCTTTCAAATATAATTCTTTCATATAATAATTTCTAAATAAAAATACTTCCAAATAAATATTTTGAATATAATTCTTCAATTAAAAAGTCACCATCTGACACCGTATTTCAAAATCATAAAAATACGGGTCTCAGCCTATTTTCATATCTCCACGGCACTTTGTGCCCATAATTAAATCATCATATTTTCTCGGCACCTCGTGCCCTTATTTCATATCACAATTGCACGGATAATTCACATGCCAATATTCTCAATGTATATAAGATCCACATGATCAATTTATTTCCATTAAAGTGAGTTTAGAATTTTTAAATCAAGTAAGAAATCATCAAAGAAATGAGTTTATTTTTTTAACTCGTTTGGGTGAAGAAAATGACATTTCAATTAAAATGAAGCATCCGACGAATACTAATTTGGATGTAAAATTTATTAAATTAAAATATAATAGTAATTTCTTTTATTCGAAACAACTCAATTCTCGAAAACCAGTAAAAACCATAAACACAAATCTGCAGAGTCTTGTACAAAGAGCCAAAGCCAACACAATACAACAAGGAATACCAAAACACATAAAAAAATCAAATAATACATCACGGAAGAATACAAGAATTTACATATCACGGAAAAACAAAATAAGCAACGGCAAGTGCATCCATAGAAAAATATGCAAGACATAGAGATCTCTCGAGGTACCGCCTCGTAGTCCCAAAAGTAAATATACAAGACAGGGGGATCTCCCGAAATACCGTTGTCACAACCCCAAATTCCCTGCGCAGGATGTCGTGATGGCACCTAGTCTCTAAGACTAGGTAAGCCTATCAATGCGGAATAATAATAAATATCTGAAATAAATAAACTACAATTCAAACAATTTTAACTCCCAAAATCCGGTAGAAATAAGTCACAAGCTTCTAAGAATTTATTCCCAATGTCTCTATATGTCAAGGTCTAAATAAAATATAAGGAAGCAACATAAAATGATAGAAGGGGACTCCGGAGTCTGCGGACGCTGGCAGATATACCTCGAAGTCTCCGTGCGCAGGTAACTCACTGACGTCTAGGCTGGTAAAATGTACCTGGATCTGCAAAAAAAAGATGTGCAAAAGCGTAGTATGAGTACACCACAGCGATACCCAGTAAGTGCCAAGCCTAACCTCGGTAGAGTAGTGACGAGGTCAGGTGAGGCCCTACTGGAATATAATAATGGCATGGTAAAATATTTATCAATGTAGTAAAATAAAATAACATTGGAAATGAATCAAATAGTATGTCACATTTAATGACATCAAATAATTATAAATAATATCTCGTGAAATCAAAACAGAATTTCCTTCAACTTTATGAAAATCACAACAATTAATCGAAAGCAACTATGGCCATAAATCAATATCAACAAGGGCATTCACGAGGTACCGCCTCGTAGTCCCAAATCATAAATAAATTCACAATATCTCATTTCCTTATATCACCGTGGGTGCCTTCACAATTTATTTAAAGAAAACATTTTTTTCCCGAAATAGCATCCCGCGTTTTAGCCACCCTTATCACACCGCATGACTTCTAGTAGTTCCCCTACTAGCCACGCGTATCAAGCCACCCTTATCTCACCGCATGCATTTCAACACCCAGACCTTATACCACCGCATGCGTATCAATATCACAATATATCATAATTTGCACCACAAGTGCTCAAATAATTTAACTTGCCAAAATAATTCAACAACAATATTTTTCCACAATAAAGAGCTCATGGCTCCCTCACAATGAGTATAAAAAAAATATTCAGGAGTAAATAATTTAGGAAAATAATATTTCAAAATATTTACTACGTTGCTTCAATATCAAGTTTAAAAATGTCAAATACTTCATATTAATAATATTTAATATAAAAAAAATCAACCTTCAAATAATGCACAGAATAAAAGAAACCAAGTTTCAACTAAACATATAAAATAATTAGTAGGAAAAGGTCGAACAAATTTGAAGTATATATCTCATATCATTGATGAAGAATATAACAGATAAAATAATTTAATAAATGCGCAACAACGATCTACACAATTTAAAAATATAATCTTTCACATTTAGCCCGTGTACACACTCGTCACCTCGTGTACACGACTTTCAACACATTTTTATAATCACATTCATATTAATTCTAGGAAAAATTTTTCCCACACAAGGTTAGACAAGTCACTTACCTCGACTTGCTCCAATTTAACTAAGTATTATGCTTTTTCCTTGAATTTCTGACTCCGATCGACTTGTATCCCAATGTTTTTCCTTGAAAATATATCAAAATCGCTTCTGCTCAAGCTCCAAGTTGTTAAAAATGGCAAAATGGACGAAGCCTCCCTGTTTTTATAACTTATAGATCTGTCCAGGGTGACCTCGATCATGGGGTCCGATCATGGGCTGCCTCGATCATGGGCTGCCTCGATTTGTAAGGGACCTCGATTTTGTAAGGGACCTCGATTGTTATGGACCTCGATTTGTAAGGGACCTCGATTTGTAAGGGACCTCGATTTGTTATGGACCTCGATTTGTAAGGGACCTCGATTTGTCAGGGATCTCGATTTGTAAGGGACCTCGATTTTGTCAGGGATCTCGATTTGTAAGGGACCTCGATTTGTCATGGACTTCGATTTGTAAGGGACCTCGATTATTCATGGACTTCGATTTGTAAGGGACCTCGATTTGTGAGGGACCTCGATTTGTAAGGGATCTTGATTTGTAAGGGACCTCGATTTGTTGTGGACCTCGATTTGTAAGGGACCTCGATTTTGTCAGGGACCTCGATTTTGACAGGGACCTCGATTTTGACAGCAGCCCGATTTTTGACAGCATTTCCAGCAGAAAAATTGAAGCAGCTTTTGCAGCAGCTAAGTCCCACTTTTGATTCGTTAACCATCCGAAACTCACCCGAGGCCCTCGGGACCTCAACCCAAAACACCAACAAATCCTAAAACATTATACGAACTTATTTGAAATCTCAAATCACATCAAACAACGCTAAAATCACGAATCATGCTCCAATTCAATCTTAATAAAACTTAGAATTTCCAACTTCTATATTCGATGTCGAAACCTATCAAATCAAGTCCGAATGACTTCAAATTTTGCACACAAGTCATAAATGACATAACGGAGCTGTGAAAATTTTCAGAACTGAATTCCGAGCCCGATATCAAAAAGTCAACTCCCCGGTCAAACTTTCAAACTTTAAATTCCTATTTTAGCCACTCCAAGCCTAATTTTACTACGGACTTCCAAATAAAATTCGATCACGCTCCTAAGTCCAAAATCACCATACGGAGATGTTGAAATCATCAAAACTCTATTCCGGAGTCATTTGCACATAATTCGACATCCGGTCACTATTTGAACTTAATCTTTAAATTTTTCATCAAAATTCCATATCTCGGGCTAGGGACCTCGGAATTTGATTCCGGGCATACGCCCAAGTCCCAAATCACGATACGGACCTACTGGAGCTGTCGAAATACTGATCCGAGTCCGTTTGCTCATAATATTGACCAAAGTCAACTCAATTGAGTTTTAAACATCAAATTCACATTTTAATCCATTTTTCACCTGAAAACTTTCCGAATTTAAAGATGGTAATGATTCGAGTAATGGTAAATAGTCCTTAAATCACATAATAAATCATTAAATTTAAAGATGACATTTTGGGTCATCATATTCTCCACCTCTAAAACAAACGTTCGTCCTCGAACGGAGTTAGAAAAAGTACCTGAGCTGGTGAATAAGTGTGGATAACAGCTGCGTAAATCATGCTCGACCTCCCAAGTCACCTCCTTGACTGGATGACCCTCCACTGAACCTTTACGGAAGCAATGTTCTTTGACCTCAGCTTTCGAACCTGCCTATCTAAAATAGCCACTGGTTCCTCAACATAAGATAGATCCTTGTCCAACTGAATTGAACTGAAGTCTAACACATGAGACGGATCGCCGTGATATTTCTGAAGCATAGAAACATGGAATACCGGATGAACCGTAGAAAGACTAGGTGGCAGTGCAAGTCTGTAAGCCACCTCTCCAACTCTCTCAAGAATCTCAAAAGGCCCAATATACCTAGGACTCAACTTGCCCTTCTTCCTGAACCTCATCACACCCTTCATAGGCGAAACCCGTAGCAATACCTGCTCACCAATCATGAATGCAACATCACAAACCTTCCAATCCGCATAACTCTTCTGTCTAGATTGGACTGTACGAAGTCGATCCTGAATCAACTTAACCTTTTCCAAGGCATCCTGAACCAAGTCTGTACCCAAAAGTCTAGCCTCGCCTGGTTCGAACCAACCCACTGGGGACCGGCACCGCCTGCCATACAAGGCCTCATATGGAGCCATCTGGATGCTTGACTGGTAACTGTTGTTGTAAGCAAACTCCACAAGTGGTAAGAACTGATCCCAAGCACCCCCAAAATCTATTACATACGCACGAAGCATATCCTCCAGTATCTGAATAGTGCGTTCGGATTGCCCGTCCGTCTGAGGGTGAAATGCTGTACTCAGCTCTACCCCAGTACCCAACTCACACTGTACTGCCCTCCAAAACCGTGTGGTAAACTGTGTACCCCGGTCAGAGATGATAGATACTGGTACACCGTGAAGTCTGACAATCTCGCGAATATATACCTGAGCTAGCTGCTCTGAAGAGTAAGTAGTAATCACAGGAATGAAATGAGCTGATTTGGTCAGCCTATCCACAATCACCCAAATTGCATCAAACTTCCGTTGAGTCCGTGGGAGCCCAACAACGAAATCCATAGTGATCTGCTCCCATTTCCATTCTGGAATCTCTAACTTCTGAAGTAATCCACCCGGTCGTTGATGCTCATATTTCACCTGTTGACAATTTAGACATCGAGATGCATACCCCACTATGTCTTTCTTCATCTGTCTCCACCAATAGTATTGTCTCAAGTCCTGATACATCTTTACAGCACCCGGATGAATGGAGTACCGCAAACTGTGAGCCTCCTGGAGAATCAACTCACGCAAGCCATCAACATTAGGCACACATAGCCTGCCCTGCATACGTAATACATCGTCATCTCCAATAGTGACTTCCTTGGCATCACCGTGCTGAACTGTATCCTTAAGGACAAGCAGATGGGGGTCATCATACTGGCGTTCCCTGATACGATCATAAAGAGAAGACTGAGAAACCACGCAAGCTAAAACTCAACTCGGCTCGGAAACATCCAATCTAACAAACTGGTTGGCCAAGGCTTGAACATCCAAGGCCAAAGGTCTCTCTGCTACCGGTAAATATGCTAAGCTGCCCAAACTCTCCGCCTTACGACTCAAGGCATCGGCCACCACATTGGCCTTCCCAGGATGATAGAGAATGGTGATATCATAATCCTTAAGCAACTCCAACCATCTCCGCTGCCGTAAATTAAGATCCTTCTATTTAAACAGATGTTGTAGACTCCGGTGATCGGTGTAGATTTCATAATGAACACCGTACAAATAATGCTGCCAAATTTTTAAGGCATGAATAATAGCTGCTAACTCCAGGTCATGTACAGGATAATTCTTCTCATGCACCTTTAACTGTCTGGACGCATAGGCAATCACCCTACCGTCTTGCATCAACACTGCGCCGAGACCAATACGCGACGCGTCATAATACATAGTATAAGATCCTGTACCTGTAGGTAATACCAATACTGGTGCTGTAGTCAAAGCTGTCTTGAGCTTTTGGAAGCTTTCCTCACATTCCTCGGTCCACCTGAACGGAGCACCCTTCTGGGTCAATTTGGTCATAGATGTAGCAATAGAAGAGAAACCATTTACAAATCGGCGATAATACCCAGCCAAACCAAGGAAACTCCGGATTTCCGTAACTGAGGACGGTCTGGACCAACTCTGCACTGCTTCAATCTTCTTTGGATCCACCTTGATCCCCTCACACGAAACTATATGACCCAAAAATCCCACTGAATTAAGCCAGAATTCACACTTTGAAAATTTTGCATATAACTTCTTTTCTCTCAAAATCTGAAGCACAGTCCTCAGGTGTTGTTCATGATCTTCCTGACTTCGGGAATACACCAGAATGTCATCAATAAACACAATGATGAAGGAATGAAGATAGGGCTGAAATACACTATTCATTAAGTGCATAAATGTTGTTGGGGCGTTGGTCAGCCCAAAAGACATCACAAGGAACTCGTAATGACCGTAACGAGTCCTAAAAGCAGTCTTCGGGATATCTGGATCTCGAATCTTCAACTGATGATAGCCTGAACGCAAGTCAATTTTTGAGAATACCCTGACACCCTGAAGCTGATCAAATAGGTCATCAATACGTGGCAATGGATACCTGTTCTTCACTGTAATCTTGTTCAACTGACGGTAATCAATACACATCCGCATAGAACCATCCTTCTTCTTTACAAATAATACAGGAGCACCCCAAGGCGATACACTGGGCCGAATGAAACCCTTATCAAGCAACTCCTATAACTATTCTTTTAATTCTTTTAACTCTGCTGGGGCCATACGATATGGTGGAATAGAAATGGGCTGGGTGCCCGGTAACAAATCAATGCCAAAGTCAACATCTCTGTCGGGCGGCATACTCGGAAGATCCGCTGGAAATACATCAGGAAAATCCATTACTACAGGATTTGCCTCCACATTAGGAGTATCAATACTAACATCTCTCACATAGGCCAGATACACATCATGCCCCTTCTCAACCATTCGTTGAGCTTTAAGAAATGAAATAACCCTACTAGGAACATGATCTGAGGTACCTCTCTACTCTAGCCGCGGTAGACCTGGCATAGCCAACGTCACCGTCTTGGCGTAACAATCAAGAATAACGTGATAGGGTGACAACCAGTCCATGCCCAAAATAATATCAAAATCCACCATACTGAGCAATAATAAATCAGCTCTGGTCTCAAAACCACTAATAATAATTAAACACGACCGATACACACGATCCACAATAATAGATTCGCCCACGGGTGTAGATACATAAATAGAAGAACTCAGGGAATCACGTGATACGCCCAAATACGGGGCAAAATAAGATGACACATAAGAATAAGTGGAGCCTGGATCAAATAAGACCGACGCATCTCTATGACAGACCGGAATAATACCTGTGATAATAGAATCAGATGCAACAAGATCTGTCCTAGCAGGAAGGGCATAATATCTGGCATGGCCTCCTCCTCTAGGGCGACCTCTACCTGCACGACCTCCACCTCTAGCTGGCTGTGCAGGTGGAGTGGCAACTGGTGCAGAAATCATGGCCTGAGAAGACTGAGGACCCTGTGGAATAGGTGGGGCTTGAGAAATCTGTGGAGGTGCACCCCTCCTAAATCTGGGGCAATCTCTCATAATATGGCGAGTGTCACCACACTCAAAACAAGCTCTCGGAGGACGTGGCTGCTGGGACTGGCTCGGGCCTGATCGACTAGACTGTCCGCTGAAAGCACCCCGTGCAGGAGGTACAGAAGACATGGGTGGTGCATAATATGGAACCTGAGGTCTGGGAGTAGTAGGAATACCACTGGAAGCTGGAAGTGCTGAATGAATAGGACGGCCCACATAACCTCTACCATGTCGGGCTGCAACTGGGGCACGAAAATTATTATATGTGCCAGAATCTTGGGGTCTCTTAACTTCCCTCTCTTCCCTCTCTCAAGTCCGCATACCTTCCAATCTTCTAGCAATTGACACCACCTATTGGTATGTGATGTCCATCTCTAGCTCTCGGGCCATACTGTATCTGATACTAGGGTGAAGACCCTCAATAAACCTACGAACCCGCTCTCGAACAGTAGCAACTAAGGCTGGTGCATGCCTAGCCAAATCACTAAATTGGACCGCATATTCTGACACGGTCATAGAACCCTGGTGCAGCTGCTCAAACTCTGCGCGCCAAACATCCCTAAGAATCTGAGGAACATACTCCCTCAAGAACATATCTGAAAATTGAGCCCAAGTAAGTGAAGCTGCCTCAGCCGGACTATCCAACTCATATGCTCGCCACCACTGGTAGGCTGCTCCTCTAAACTGGAATGCCGTGAAAGAAACTCCACTAGAATCCACAATACCCATAGTACGAAGGATACGGTGACATTCCTCCAGGAAACCCTGAGCATCCTCTGAAGCTAGACCGTTGAAAGTGGGAAGGTGGTACTTCTTATACCTCTCGAGCCTGAGCTGCTCTCCCTCTGAAACTGCTGTCCTAATCTCAGGCCGAACTGGGACAACTGGCTGCACTGGTATAACTTCTGGGGCATGGTTAACTTGGGCACGTGGCTCTGGAGTATGGGCGGCAGGAGTCTGCGCTCCTCCCCCAGCCTAAGATGTGGCAGGAGCAAGTGGAATTAATCCTGCCTGAGCTAAAGTGCCAAACATGCTAAAAAACTGGGCAAGAGTCTCCTGAAGTGCATGAGTAGTAACAGGCGTCTCAGGTGCCTGCTCTCCAACTGGAGCTACTGGTGGCTCTGGTGCAGCAGTTCGTGCAGATGCTCTGGTTGCACCACGTGGTCTTCCTCGGCCTCTGGCTCGGCCTCTGCCCCGACCCTGGCCTCTTGCGGCTCCAACAGGGGGCGCGGGTGTCTGATCATCAGATCCAGTTATACGTGTCCTCACCATCTGTGAAAGAATAGAAAGACAATTGTTAAGGACTTTGAAATCAACAAAGGCGCACGATAAGGAATCAAAAAAAGTGAATAATTCGTAACAGTTCCATAGCCTCTCGAAGATAAGTACAGACGTCTCCGTACCGATCCGCAAGACTCTACTAAACTTGCTTGTGACTCATAACACCTATGAACCTAGTGCTCTGATACCAACTTGTCACAACCCCAAATTCCCTCCGTAGGATGTCGTGATGGCACCTAGTCTCTAAGACTAGGTAAGCCTATCAATGTGGAATAATAATAAATATCTAAAATAAATAAACTACAATTCAAACAATTTCAACTCCTAAAACCCGGTAGAAATAAGTCACAAGCTTCTAAGAATTTATTCCCAATGTCTCTATATGTCAAGGTCTAAATAAAATATAAGGAAGCAACATAAAATGATAGAAGGGGACTCCGGAGTCTGCGGACGCTGGCAGATATACCTCGAAGTCTCCGTGCGCAGGTAACTCACTGACGTCTAGGCTGGTAAAATGTACCTGGATCTGCAAAAAAAGATGTGCAAAAGCGTAGTATGAGTACACCACAGCGGTACCCAGTAAGTGCCAAGCCTAACCTCGGTAGAGTAGTGACGAGGTCAGGTGAGGCCCTACTGGAATATAATAATGGCATGGTAAAATGTTTATCAATGTAGTAAAATAAAATGACATTGGAAATGAATCAAATTGTATGTCACATTTAATGACATCATATAATTACAAATAATATCTCGTGAAATCAAAACAGAATTTCCTTCAACTTTATGAAAATCACAACAATTAATTGAAAGCAACTATGGCCATAAATCAATATCAACAAGGGCACTCACGAGGTACCGCCTCGTAGTCCCAAATCATAAATAAATTCACAATATCTCATTTCCTTATATCACCGCGGGAGCCTTCACAATTTATTTAAAGAAAACATTTTTTCCCGAAATAGCATCCCGTGTTTTAGCCACCCTTATCACACCGCATGACTTCTAGTAGTTCCCCTACTAGCCACGCGTATCAAGCCACCCTTATCTCACCGCATACGTTTCAACACCCAGACCTTATACCACCGCATGCGTATCAATATCACAATATATCACAATTTGCACCACAAGTGCTCAAATAATTTAACTTGCCAAAATAATTCAACAACAATATTTTTCCACAATAAAGAGCTCACGGCTACCTCACAATGAGTATAAAAAAAAAACATTCAGGAGTAAATAATTTAGGAAAATAATATTTCAAAATCTTTACTACGTTGCTTCAATATCAAGTTTAAAAATGTCAAATACTTCATATTAATAATATTTAATTTAAAGAAAATCAACCTTCAAATAATGCACAGAATAAAAGAAACCAAATTTTAACTAAACATGTAAAACAATTAGTAGGAAAAGATCGAATAAATTTGAAGTATATATCTCATATCATTGATGAAGAATATAACAGATAAAATAATTTAATAAATGCGCAACAACGATCTACACAATTTAAAAATATAATCTTTCACATTTAGCCCGTGTACACACTTGTCACCTCGTGTACACGACTTTCAACACATTTCAATAATCACATTCATATTAATTCTAGGGGAAATTTCCCCCACGCAAGGTTAGACAAGTCACTTACCTCGACTTGCTCCAATTTAACTAAGTATTATGCTTTTTCCTCGAATTTCTGACTCCGATCGACTTGTATCCCAATGTTTTTCCTTGAAAATATATCAAATATCGCTTCTGCTCAAGCTCTAAGTTGTTAAAAATGGCGAAATGGACGAAGCCTCCCTGTTTTTATAACTTACAGATCTGTCCAGGGTGACCTCGATCATGGGGTCCGATCATGGGCTGCCTCGATTTGTAAGGGACCTCGATTTTGTAAGGGACCTCGATTTTGTAAGGGACCTCGATTGTTATGGACCTCGATTTGTAAGGGACCTCGATTTGTTATGGACCTCGATTTGTAAGGGACCTCGATTTGTTATGGACCTCAATTTGTAAGGGACCTCAATTTTGTCAGGGACCTCGATTTGTAAGGGACCTCGATTTTGTCAGGGACCTCGATTTGTAAGGACCTCGATTTGTCATGGACTTCGATTTGTAAGGGACCTCGATTTGTAAGGGACCTCGATTTGTAAGGGACCTCGATTTGTTATGGACCTCAATTTGTAAGGGACCTCGATTTTGTCAGGGACCTCGATTTTGTCAGGGACCTTGATTTTGATAGGGACCTCGATTTTGACAGCAGCCCGATTTTTGACAGCATTTCCAGCAGAAAAATTAAAGCAGCTTTTGCAGCAGCTAAGTCCCACTTTTGATTCGTTAACCATCCGAAACTCACCCGAGGCCCTCGGGACCTCAACCCAAAACACCAACAAATCCTAAAACATCATACGAACTTATTTGAAATCTCAAATCACATCAAACAACGCTAAAATCACGAATCATGCTCCAATTCAATCTTAATGAAACTTAGAATTTTCAACTTCTACATTCGATGTCGAAACCTATCAAATCAAGTCCGAATGACTTCAAATTTTGCACACAAGTCATAAATGACATAACGGAGCTGTGATAATTTTCAGAACTGAATTCCGAGCCCGATATCAAAAAGTCAACTCCCCGGTCAAATTTCCAAACTTTAAATTCCTATTTTAGCCACTCCAAGCCTAATTTTACTACGGACTTCCAAATAAAATTCCGATCACGCTCCTAAGTCCAAAATCACCATACGGAGATGCTGGAATCATCAAAACTCTATTACGGAGTCATTTGCCCATAATTCGATATCCGGTCACTATTTGAACTTAATCTTTAAATTTTTTATCAAAATTCCATATCTCGGGCTAGGGACCTCGGAATTTGATTCCGGGCATACGCCCAAGTCCCAAATCACGATACGGACCTACTGGAGCTGTCGAAATACTGATCCGTGTCCGTTTGCTCAAAATATTGACCAAAGTCAACTCAATTGAGTTTTAAACATCAAATTCACATTTTAATCCATTTTTCACCTGAAAACTTTCCGAATTTAAAGATGGTAATGATTCGAGTAATGGTAAATAGTGCTTAGATCACATAATAAATCATTAAATTTTAAGATGATATTTTGGGTCATCACAACCGTTCCGTAGTCTCAAAGTAAATATGCAGGGCAGGGGGATCTCTTGGAATACAGTTCCGTAGTCCCAAAGTAAATATGCAGGGCAGGGGGATTTTCCGGAATACCGTTCCGTAGTCCCAAAGTAAATATGCAGGGCAGGGGGATCTCCCGTAATACCGTTCTGTAGTCCCAAAATAAATATGATTTCAACAACTGCACATCAAGTACTCACATATCACAAATTACTCATCAAGTGCTCAAATATTTCTACTTGCCATAGAAATCAACAATACATCATTTTCTACAATAAGGAGCCCATGGCTCGACCATAATGTACACAAAATCTTAACAAAATATCCGGTAGTGAACAACTCAACAAAATAATATTTCACATAAATTCAAGGTGGCAATCACACCAAATCATCATTTAAAAATAATTTCATCAAACAAGGATCTAGGCATGACAAATAGAGGATTTAATTAGTGTTAATAATTTCCAACTAAATACATAACGACGTTTAAGGATTTTAAATTCAACGAAATTTGTACATATAAACCAAGTACGTACTCGTCACCTCACGTACATGGTTTTCAATCACACAATTTGCACATAATACTCAATGCCTGAGGGGTATTTCCCCCACTCGAGGTTAAGCAAGACACTTACCTTTTTGAAGTTATGCCGATGTTCCAAAATCGCCTTCTTTCTTGAATTGACCTGCGGACTGCTCAAATCAATCCAAATTAATTGTATAACTTCATTAAAATTTATCGAAAATAATTTCGGATAATAATATGTCGACTTAAAAATTTATTCTAAAAAGTCAACAAAAGTCAACGCAGGACCCACCCCTAGGAAACCAGAATAATTTTCATGAAATTCGAACACCCATTCCGATACGAGTTCAACCATACCAATTTTATCGAATTCCAATAACAACTCGATCTCCAAATCTTAAATTTTCATTTTTGGAGGATTTTAACAAAAATCTTGATTTCTTCAATTAAAATCCAAATTAAACGATGAATATAATCATAGATTCATGAAATATAAACACTTTAGGATATAGAACACTTACCCCAATCCATATGGTGAAAATCGCCTCAAATATCGTTTCAATCCGAGCTCCTTTGCTCCAAATATGTTAAAAATGGTTTAAACCTCGAAATATAGCTACTGCCCAGGTATTTTACTCTTTCCGATCGCAGAAAATGCTTAGCAATCGCAAAGCACAAAATTTTTCAGCCCCAAAATTGCTCTTCGCGATCGCGGAAAACCAATCGCGATCGTGAAGAACAAACTCCCCAACTCTTCCAAACAGCCTCTAGTATAATAGTCATAACCTTTTGTACAAAACTCCAAATGATGAATGGTTTAACTTTCTGAAAACTATACTCCAAGTACTATAACTTTCATTTGTTTCTCATCTCCTAATTCCTTATATATTTCTAGATATAAGCTTCCAAAATCAGCCATATGCAACAGAGATTTCCAAACTCTTCCCGGACAGTTTGTAGTGTATCCACCATAACGTTCTGTACACACCTCCAAATGACAAATGGTTTACATTCCTGAAAACTAGACACAAAGGGCTACAACTTTTATTCTTTGATCATCTCCAAATTCCTTATAGATTGCGAGATATGAGCTTCCAAAGTCGGGTCAGTGCGGCAGGAGTTTCCTCTACGCGATCGCGGATCGCGAAAAGGCTTCCGCGATCGCAATTCACAGTCTCCAAACAGCAAAATTGCTCTTCGTGATCGCGACCGTTTGTCCGCGATCGCGATGCATACCTCTGTGGCCAAAAACTAGCAACTAAAAATGGCCTAGAAATAGTTCGAAACCACCCCAAAACTCACCCGAGCCACTCGGTAGCCCGTCCGAGCATACCAACAAGTCTCAAAACCTATTACGGACTTAGTTGAAACCTCAAATCACATCAAACAACGCTAAAATTACGAATAATACCCCAATTCATGCTTAATGAAACTAAGAACTTTTAACTTCTATATTCGACGCCGAAATCTATCAAATCAAGTCCGATTGACCTCAAATTTTGCACACAAGTCATAAATGACATAATAGACCTATGAAAATTTTTCAGAATTGGATTCTGACCCCGATATCAAAAAGTCAACCCCCCGGTCAAACTTCTTAAAAATTCATCTTTCGTCATTTCAAGCCTAATTCCACTATAGACCTCCAAATAATTTTTCGGACATGCTCTTAAGTCCATAATCACCATACGGAGCTATTGACATCATCAAAATTCTATTCCGGAGTCGTTTTCTCAAAAGTCAACTCTCCGGTCAACTCATCCATTTAAGCTTCTAAATAAGGATTATTCTTTTCATTAAATTCTGAATCTTTAGTAATTCAAACTCTACCACACCCGCGGGTCATAATACATATTGCGAAGCTGCTCGAGAGCTTAAGTCACTGAACAGGGCGTAAATTATTAAAACGATAAGTCGGGTCGTTACATTCTCCACCTCTTAAACAAACGTTCATCCTCGAACGTGCTAAGAATTATTCTGAGGTTACCAAATTGATGATTTTACTTTTACACATATACTCACGATTTATCCCACGTTACTGCGTTTGAGATAAGCCCGACAACACCATCTCATTTGAGATTATTTCTTTTATCCATATTTGTAAACTTTAAGACCAATTTCTTACACTCCAAACATTTTCAAAAAGTATGATTTTCATATCAACGCACGGTATTAGCCTCAACCGGTGGTAGCAACACGTGCCTACACACACATCATACGTATGCCCATAACCACATCTCTAGTCTTAATAGCTGTTCATAATTAATTACAACATCGCCAATTAACCTCATATTAACCAAAAACCTCATTTCGAATTTTCACCACAATGACAGCAAAATGTGAGGCATGAAGACCTCATAACTATTTATCGGACTTAACAAGCCACATTTAACGCCGCCTGGGCACTCACCTCGTGGGATAAAACTCAATATTTTCCTCACAATTATGGATAAATATGCACAGAAACACATAAAAGAATTATCAAATAAGCCTAACAGGCATGACTCCTTATTAATACTATAATACAAATTTTAATTTCACAAAAGGAGAATTTAAACTCATAAATATTTCACCACAAGAACCTCGTCCTTATATAACTTCCACTGTGGCTTGTAGCCCGGTTTAAATATTTCACATCATATAAAAATTCGAGGATCTCGTCCTCAACTCCGAATCACAAGTATTTTGCACATTGTGCCAACTGAAATTTCAATTTCCTTTCTTTCTTCTTTGCAATATATTTCATAAACAGTTTTCACAACACAGAATGAACCCTTATACCGGTAGGGAATATAATTCATAAAAATTAGAATCAATTATTCCGAAACACATTAAACCCACTGTAATGAATAATAAAAATTTCTTTTGGACTTATAGCCTTCAATGGTGTACAAAAATAAAATGACAGATACAGGCTCACATCTTCAAATCTCCCAACAAGGATAAATATATAAGTGGGTCACAAAAATTACGAAACTCACCCATAAGCGGAGCATAATAGGAGAACTCACCTCAGTATTCAGAACCGAATCAAATAAAGGTAAATATCCTTTTATAACAAAATCAGGATCGTACCTGTAACGACACCATCTGGTGTATTGGCCTTGGCCAAATCATAGCGATTATATTAACGGGTCGGGTCTCCACCTCTTAGGCGCCCACTACCCGCCTGTCCTCCACCTCTAGATGACTATGCACGTGGAGTATTAACTGGAATAAAGCTTGTAGCTTGAGTGCTTTGGTGAAATCCACCCCTCCCAAGTCTGGGACAATTTCTCTTGATGTGTCTAGTATCACCACTCTCATAACAACCCCTTTGCGGGCGTGGCTGCTCATACTAAATCTCTGCCGGATAACTGGAATAACCACCGTAAGAACCCCGTATCAGTGGTGCATTAAAAGAACTTACTGTAGCACCCCGAATATTCTGAAATTATTTCTGTGACCCCGCTGGTACTAAAATGTAAAATTAATAATGACGCAGGAATACCGCAAGCCCCAACATCATCCCATACAAATCTCGCCTATTAATCATATACAAGTTTCGGAGAACCTTTCATTACCACATAAATACATCTCAGGCCAAAACTGATATAACACATGACCCCGTAATCCGATCGTTGATAGTGGACTCCCCTCACTTGGCACGAAGCCATAGGACACATTCTGATGATCCACAATACTAACCTTATCGCTCGTAGGACACCGATCATAAGATACCTCAAGTCATTTATTTGGCGCATGTCATCCTCGTGACAGTTAAACTCGCTTTCTCCAGTGCCTTGGCTGCTAGTATGTACCATTTGCTAAATAGAAATCCCATACGAACTACGTAGTCTCTAACACCACCAACTATCTTCATATCTACATCCACCTCATGACCCTACCACGATTGTCACAATTAGGTAATTAATTAAACCTTCTTAAGATCATACTTATTAACCAGATGTCAGAACCTGTTGCACCCCCATGTTCACAACTGAATGATCTCTAAATACTTCCGCATCCTCAATCTGGATGACACATTGTAACAATGGTTGAACAAACCTGGCACCCTTATAACCACTCTGTAGTATCACAAACCGTTGGCGCATAGTTGATAACGAGTGGATGCAAAAGAACATAAGATATATGCTTCAAGCTGAATAAATGCCGCACGATAAGGAATGAAAGAAGTGAATGTTTTCCTACTAGCTCTGTACCCTCTCGAAGATAAGTAATACGTCTCTGTACCGATCCACAAGACTCTACTAAATGCGTTCGTGACTCGTAGAACCTATGAACCTAGAGCTCTGATACCAACTTGTCACGACCCAAAATCCCGCCACAGGTGTCGTGATGGCACCTAGTCTCTAATACTAGGTAAGCCAATTTCAATTACATATTTGAAGCCATTTTTTTTAATTAAATAAGTAATCAAAACTAACAGCGGAACAAATAAGAATATACAACCTCCCAAGACTGGTAGTACTAGTCACGAACTCTAACTGAATACATGGAATGATCACAAGGACCGAATATACAATACTGTTTGATTAAAAATTAACAGTACAATGAAATGAAAAGACTCCAAGGGACTGTGACGACCAAGCAGCTCTACCTTAAATCTTTACGGTCCTGCTTTAACTCTGCTCAAGTCCGATATCTCCAATACCTGGCTCTGCACAAAACTGTGCAGAAGTGTAGTATGAGCACAACACGATCGGTACCCAGTAAGTATCAAGACTAACCTAAGTGGAGTAGAGATAAGATACAGTCAAGATACTCACTAGTCTAATAGCATGTGCAATGTAATATACAAGATAGTAGGCAACAGATAACAATAAGGACATCATAAAACAACCGGTGATATACACATCAAGACAACAAAACACCATTTAATATCGCTCAACAAATAATAAATACAAGTGCACCCAATTAAATCAAATTATTCAAATAAATGTCCTTCACATATAATTCTACCAAACAACTCTCTTTCAAATATAATTTTCCTCAAATAAAATATCTTTCAAATATAATTCTTTCATATAATACTTTCTAAATAAAAATGCTTCCAAATAAATATTTTGAATATAATTCTTCAATTAAAAAGTTACCATGTGACACCTCATTTCAAAATCATAAAAATACTGGTCTCATCCTATTTTCATATCTCCACGGTACTTCGTGCCCATAATTAAATCACCATATTTTTCCGCCACCTCGTGCCCTCATTTTATATCACAATTGCACGGATAATTCACATGCCAATATCCTCAATGTATATAAGATCCATATGATCAATTTATTTCCACTAAAGTGAGTTTAGAATTTTTAAATCAAGTAAGAAATCATCAAAGAAATGAGTTTATTTTTTTAACTCGTTTGGGTGAAGAAAATGACATTTCAATTAAAATGAAGCATCCGACGACTACTAATTTGGATGTAAAATTTATTAAATTAAAATATAATAGTAATTTCTTTTATTCTAAACAACTCAATTCTCGAAAACCAGTAAAAACCATAAACACAAATCTGCAGAGTCTTGTACAAAGAGCCAAAGCCAACACAATACAACAAGGAATACCAAAACACATAAAAAAATCAAATAATACATCACGGAAGAATACAAAAATTTACATATCATGGAAAAATAAAATAACCAACGGCAAGTGCATCCATAGAAAAATATGCAAGATATGGGGATCTCCCAGGGTACCGCCTCGTAGTCCCAAAGGCAAATATGCAAGACAGGGGGATCTCACGAAATACCGCTCCGTAGTCCCAAAGTAAATATGCAGGGCTGGGGGATCTCCCGGAATACCGTTCTATTGTTCCAAAGTAAATATGCAGGGTAGGGGATCTCCAGGAATACCGTTCCGTAGTCCCAAAGTAAATATGCAGGGCAGGGGGATCTCCAGGAATACCATTCCGTAGTCCCAAATTGCCTTCTTGCTTTAATTGACCTACGGACTTCTCAAATCTATCCAAAATTAATTATATAACTTCATTAAAATTCATCGGAAACAATTTCGGATAATAATACGTCGAATTAAAAATTTATTCTAAAAAGTCAACAAAAGTCAATGCAGGGCCCACCCCTAGGAAACCGGAATAATTTTCATGAAATCCGAACACCCATTCCGATACGAGTTCAACCATACCAATTTTATCGAATTCCAATAACAACTCGATCTCCAAATCTTAAATTTTCGTTTTTGGAGGATTTTTACAAAAATCTTGATTTCTTCAATTAAAATCCAAATTAAACGATAAATATAATCATAGATTCATGAAATATAAACACTTTAGGATATAGAATACTTACCCCAATCCATATGGTGAAAATCACCCCAAACATCGCTTCAATCCGAGCTCATCTCCAAATATGTTAAAAATGGCTGAAACCTCGAAATATAGCTACTGCCCAGGTATTTACTCTTCGCGATTGCGAAGCATAAAATTTTTCAGCCCCAAAATTGCTCTTCGCGATCGCGGAAAACCAATCGCGATCGCGAAGAACAAACTCCCCAACTCTTCCAGACAACCTATAGTATAATGATCATAACATTTTGTACCAAATTCCAAATTATGAATAGTTTAACTTTCTGAAAACTAGACTTCAAGAACTATAACTTTCATTTCTTTCTCATCTCCTAATTCATTATAGATTTCTAAATGTAAGCTTCCAAAGTTATCCATATGCAACAGAGATTTCCAAACTCTTCCCGGACAGTCTGTAGTATATCTACCATAACCTTTTGTACACACCTCCAAATGACAAATGGTTTACCTTTATGAAAACTAGATACAAAGGTCTACAACTTTTAGTTTGGATCATCTCCAAATTCCTTATAGATTGCGAGATATGAGCTTCCAAAGTTGGGTCAGTGCGGCAGGAGTTTCCTCTACGCGATCGCGAAAAGGCTTCCGCAATTGCGATTCACAGTCTCTAAACAACAAAATTGCTCTTCTTGATCGCGACCGTTTGTCCGCGATCGCGATGCATACCTCTGTGGCCAAAAACCAACAACTAAAAATGGCCCGAAACCACCTCAAAACTCACCCGCTTCACTCGGTACCCCGTCCGAGCATACCAACAAGTCTCAAAACCTATTACGGACTTAGTCAAAACCTCAAATCACATCAAACAACGCTAAAATCACGAATCATACCCCAATTCAAGCTTAATGAAACTAAGAAATTTTAACTTCTATATTCGACGCTGAAACCTATCAAATCAAGTCCGATTGACCTCAAAGTTTGCACACAAGTCATAAATGACATAACGGACTTATGAAAATTTTTCAGAACTGGATTCCGACCCCGATATCAAAAAGTCAACCCCTCGGTCAAACTTTTCAAAAATTCATCTTTCGCCATTTCAAGCCTAATTCCACTACAGACCTCCAAATAATTTTTCGGACACGTTCCTAAGTCCATAATCACCATACGGAGCTATTGACATCATCCAAATTTCATTTCGGAGTCGTTTTCTCAAAAGTCAACTCTTCAGTCAACTCTTTCCATTTAAGCTTCTAAATAAGGATTGCTCTTTTAATTAAATTCCGAATCTTTAGTACTTCAAACTCTACCACACCCGCAGGTCATAATACATATTGTGAAGCTGCTCTAGATCTTAAGTCACTGAACATGGCATAAATTCTTAAAACGACAAGTCGGGTCGTTACAAGTTCTTAGTGGGTGTGACCCACTTATTAGATGACTAATCCACCTAATCCCCTACGTGTGACACCTATATAACAAATTAAGAGTCACTAAATGGAAATAGGGGTGTTGCCATGTTGGGGGGGGGGGGTCCTTAATCTCATCAAAATATCTTAATTAATCACCCAATAATTCTTTAATTAACTAGATAATCTCCCATTATCCAATAATTAATCAATTACCCACATAATTAAGAATTATCTCAACTTACTTAAAATACTACTCACTTTTAACATATCTTATACACCTTACTATTATGGTCATGTAGTACCTTGTATGGCACTAATCCATAAATACGGGGTATTATGGCTCGGACCGTATTGGATCCCAAATTGTCAAACTTCGACGAAACTCATTTTCTTCGATTAGTTTACTCTCTCACCTTCACGAATTTACTTATCCCTTGTTTGAAATAGCATAATACTTATAATCCCAAAATAATCTCATTACTGAACTTACGTCGATTAACTTACGACGAAACTTTAACATACGAAAATGCGGGATGTAACATTATTCCCCCCTTTGGAACATTCGTCCTCGAATGTTGACTGATGCACTAATCATTTCCATAACTTATAACTGAGGTGTCACGCCCCGAACCTAGGAGCGAGACAAGCACCCCGTGCCTCACCTAACCTGGCGTACCAAATTGCGACTAAGGGACTCTGAACACATAATGTCATACTTTGGCCATGGGGCCACCTTGCAAGACAATTTGCGAAGCAAAATATAAAACTGAATGGAAACTAGCACTAACTAAATATCAATATAAAGCTAGGCCGACAAGGCCGTCATAGCTACTACAGCTGACAAACCACCAATTTATACAAACCCAACATAATGCACTAACCAACAGGATATGCCTACAAGCCTCTACTGATAGATGTACTGTGATCGGAACAGGGCCCCGACCTACCCATAACATATATACAGATATACATAAGATGTACACAAAACTCTAGTCCTGGCAACTCCGAAAGACGTGGAGCTTACCGATCAGGCGGAACTCGGAAAACACCTACTGAGGAGGTCTACCCGTCTGTCTGTCTGAACCTGCACGCATGAAATGCAGCGCCCCCCAAAAAGGGACGTCAGTACGAAATAATGTACCGAGTATGTAAGGCAATAAAATAACTGAAATCTGAAACTGAACTGATAATATGATAACTGAAATTAACTGGGAGTCAAAGATGATCTGGAGATATACTTACCTGCTGATACTGACTCAACTCCTTCAATATAGTAAGTAAAATAATTGTACGGCCTTATAAGGCTCGGTATATATAACTGCTCTGCCATAGTAGGCTCGCTTATAGGCGCTCGGCCATACTAGGCTATGTATCTCGACCATGCTGGGCTCGCTCATAGGCACTCGGCCACAGTAGGCTCGGTATATAACTTTCCATCTGATCAGAGGTTGCCCAATAGGGGCCTGCCCATCGATTATAGCTCGATGGTAATGAAAATACTGTAATACTGTATATATAGGCTTGCTGCTCTCTTGACTGAAAGAAGACAATACTAAAATTGAATATAGAGTCTCGATAAGGAATAATATTGTAACTTATGAGACTAGAATAGTGTGAATAAATTCATGAATATGAACTTCTCTTTTTGTCTCATTACTAACACATGTAGCTACGAGATCATGCCAAAATGAAGGAAGGCTTAGCCTTAACATACCTTATCACAATCTTTTCAATCACCAAGTTGAACTCACCTCTTCGCACCTTAATCTACAAGAATGATAATAATACTATCGTTAAGTTACGAAAGGTACAACTATCGCACAACGAACGACAAACCTATTTTGTATTAAAACGGGCAGCATCTCCCCTATAATATGCCCTTCCTCCAACTTCAAGATAACACCAACAATACAAGGACAGAACAATAACAACATATATACATCATTTTCCAGCCCTATATACACCATCAAATACTACAAAACAGCCCAACACACCCCAATCTCTTCGTACACAAAACGACCACCGTAGTAGTGTCAAACGACCCGAAAATGTTATGACGAACGACCAGCCAACCACCCTACATTTATATGGTGTTTATAAACCCCCTTCCTCCTCCAAAACTCCACAAAATAGTAATAAAACACGCAGCCCAACAGCAACACAAAACAGTCCACAAAACAGTCCGCTACAAGTGAATAACTCGAACTCACGGCTTCCGATCACCATCCCGTGAGTTCTTACAAGTATAGAACGACTTACCATGAATTTACAGAAGAAAAAATGGATGAAAGAGAGAAGTAAACTCACCTTATTTGTTGGATAACTCAGCTCCTATCTTGGTTCTTCAAACTCTAAGTTTTACCTCCAATTGGAACTTGAAAGGGAGAGAAAATCAATTAGGGTTTGTGGGAAATTTTTGGGAGGATTCTTTGCAGAGCTTATGTCTGGTTATTATGCTCTATTTTAAGTCTAATATATGAAGAAAATAGGCCCTTAAAAGGCCTCTTTGGACGACCCGAAATGGCCCATTTTTGGGCTTTCATTTAAGCAAGTAGGTGACACACCTACTTGTCACCTAGCAGCTTGCGCAGTATCGCAAAAATGCACATATCTCTCTACTCCGATGTCGTATTGACAAATGAGTTAATGAGTTGGAAAATAGACTCATAGATATTTAATTTGATGGGTGGAACACACCATAACTCTAAGTATATTGGGAGAAAATTGCAGTTACATTTGACCCAAAGTTTCAGTAAAACTTATGAATGTAACTTGTGATGACTTTCATCGACTTTTGTTCCACAACTCGCTTGACTTAAAAACATAACACACGGATTTAATACGACTAATATAAATCATAACATAATCTCTTTATCATGTTAATCACCCTAGTCTCACCCCAAAGGTACATGTTATAACATTCCCAACTTGTCGACTTTCGATGAAACATTGTTTTATTTAATTGCTTTAGCTTCTGAACTGTCCAACCCTCTTTGTACTTGTTGTTCATGATCTTCAATATTTGTAACCTCAGAGGTAACATGATTAACTTACTTTATATACTTTTAAATATTATCTCATTTTTTTGTCCTACATTAGTTTGCTTACGACGCATTTTTACATACGAAAATATAGGGTGTAACATGAGGAGTACTTGTGAATACTTTAGTACTCCTCTTGCCATCTAGGCAACTGTTTTGTGAATGAATCCCAAAGGTCAGGGCATTCCCTCTTTAGGCCTCTTTCTCACACCATGACTTGTGGTTGGAATCCTTCCAATCTTGTAACTGTTGTTACCTCTTATCATGTACCCTGTTCGACTCTGACTTTGTAAGTGCGCATATGCGACTCTTTTCTCTTTTTTCCCTCCACCTTTTAGCCAATCTCTAGGCCTCACTTTGTAAACATATACAGAGCTTAATAAGATGTCCCTCTGGGCATCTATAGGTATACTGAAGTTCTTCGCTCGGTACTTTATCGAGCTTACGAATATTATTATATCTTATTTCATAGACTCGGTTATCTACTCGTATGACTTTACTACATCTAGATAGGTCATACTATATCATAACTCTTACTTCGATTTACCGTTACTGAGGTCTGCTTCCAAACTCCAGGTTATTCTCGTTGCTTATCATATATGTATAAATCTGAGTCCTTTAATGCTTCTTCATTACTGTTCATCTTAAGACTGATGGCCTAATCTCATCTCATACTTTGTAAATTTTATCCATCCATTGTTGATTCACTTCAATGTTGATCTAAAATCTACCACTGAAGACTTGAAACTTCTTACGTAATACATTGCCGCTAGGGCTCACGTCTCCTCGGGGAACAGCTGAAATGATTAGACTGATCCACCTGGGGCGATACCATACTTCCATAACCGTATTTTATAGCATCCCAATGTGACTCACCTTTCATGGGTATTTTAATCTCGTACAATTCATGAAATCCTCTTCAAGTCATTACTCAATCGAAGGCCCAAATGTCATCCGTTATCTATCACAATTACACCCGTATTCTACTACCAAGGCAACATTCCATCTCTTCTAAATGCTATTAGTCTTAGACTCCTTTGAGTTCATTCCGGCTATACTGAGCTTTCTATAACTTAGAGAAACCATCTGTTCTCTTATTTTCATGAGCTTAATCCCGAGGATTTATCCATTCTGGTCACCTTCTCACTCGCCTTTTCTCATCCTTACTCATGTCTTCCTAAAACTTTGTCGCTCTACCATACTTTAGCTTGCGACCTACACATATCTATTTATACTATTCGCAATCTTCCTTCAACTTGCTTGCATCATAGATTTCCTTATATCATTTTGGAACATCAAGCGATACATCACATCGTCTCTAACTCTTCTTTACTCTCTTAATTAGACTTCTCGATACCTAGAAACCATAAGCTGGAAGACATGCCACTGACGATGCTGCTATCGTTCCTGGATACCGAATCCCCGCACTTCTAGCCATCTATCCGAAGCATGGACCATTCACAACCTTTTGTATTTGAGTATCCCGTACGTTGTCCACCTTTACCTTAATTACCTTAAAGTATCGCATCACATCTTTTATCTCTTCCATGTCCTCCCTTCCACATAGGTATCATTCACATCCACAATTTGAAGCTCTATTATAACACTTGCACCTCTAGTGTATACACAATCCGGTGGTAGCTCTATACTGGCTTCTTATGAGGCTAATACTCTTCTAACTGGCTTTCTTGTAGAGCTGTTATAGAATATGGTTGTTGTACTATCTCTCTTATACCTCTGATATTAAGAGTGATTCTGCTATGTTATAATTTTCTGGGTCCAATAATCAGACTCCTGATTTACTTCGTTGATGTAATTCTTTAGTTTCCTCTCCCTTCTGAACAACCTTTACATAGGCTTAAGCTATCTTCCGATCTGTGGCTCCTGGTATTAGTTATTACTTTAGCCTTTCATGGGCATTATGAAATATCCATGATACAATCTTTTAACAATTCAATCATTTGTCTATGACCTGGACTCAATTCTTTCTTTTAACTTATACCAGAGTCTTTTACGGCTGTATGATTGTCAACATATATGCTGCATGGATTATACTCTGAAATCTTGAGTGCATTCATAATGTAACTAACTCTGGATCATTGATCGAATAATTCCTTTCGTTCCTTCTCAACTTTCTTTAAACGTAAGCTATTATTTTTCCTGGTCTTTCTACCCCCTTGTTGCATGCATACTTAACTTATCTTAGTTCCCACGTATGCCAGAATTTTTGTGTAAGTCATGTGATTTCGAATCCTACTTTTTCTTTTACTTCCCGTTCATTAGCCACGGTAAGTGCCACTTTCTCATAGAGCGCATGCAATGTTGTAGTGAGACTATTTTTACATGATCATTCCCTCTTCAAGTTACTATGCTTAGGTTGAAGCCTTCTTCCTTATTTCCTCAGCTAGCCTTTCATTGTAGTACTTAGGGAGGACCCTCTGACTCTTGTAAAGCTGCAAACTTATTACATCGAATACCCGATGGAATTCTTGATGTTCGTACTCACTTATAATTATCCTTAATTACTTATTTCCACGCCCTTGTGCTTGTAGGGTTGCTCCTGAACTGAAATTTTGATCATCTTCCCAGTGAGACTATCTTTTATTTCCATAACATTCATACGGTACCTTTAACTACCCCAACTCTTAACTGAATATTTCCCAAGGGTCACGATATCATTATTTGCGAGACTGGATTCACTATGTTGGGAGTTCACTATGTTTATCTTGCACGATCTATTGATTTGCCTGTATCCTCTTGTCTGGCCATAACTAGGCTCTTTCTGGATCAACTACTAACTACTCGTTGGCCCATTCTCATATCAATATTCCGCGTAATCTTCTTGGCTTATCTCCTTTATATTAACTTGCGTCTCGCACATGCTCCTTATCTATCAATAACATCTCGGGCAAGAACCCTTACTTCCTCTCATTGACGCCGTGTTTGTATAATGTTCTGGAATCGTAGCATATCTGCAGGATTTGGATAAGTGCATTCCTTTTTCATTTTTTATCGCATTCTTCCTTTACCATTTCATAATTACTAGAAGCACTTAATTCTGACTTAATGCCATATCACTCTATATTCCCCCTTTAGGGGAGTACTTAAGATTTAGCGCTGCGACGATCTACCCATATATGTTTTACCTCTTTATCTTTGGCGTATTTTCACATCATCGATGATCTTTACTCGCCTCGCGGTAATCCTTCTGTACCAAGGATAACAAATTTCCTTACTCGCGAGGGTGACACTTAGTATAACTGGCACTTACAGTCCCTTAACCTTAACTTTGCTCACATTGCTTGCTTTAGAGAAGCGTCTTCCTGAATGACTATTCTCTGAATTTCACATGAATCTTCTTCTGTTGTCCATTCTATTATCGTAGGAACCAAATATGAAATTCTTATGATGTCGACCATTATCAAATCACTCAGTCCCTAATTCATGTTCAGATTATCTTGTTCACCAACCCATACTGATTTCTATTATTCAGGGGTCTAACTTTTCCTACTGGTAGCCACATTGGAGAGTCACGAACTTATTTCCCAAAATAAGGATATGACTTCATGGCCTATACTCTTTTGTTGCTTCAAGGCCTGTCACCTCTCGTCTTTTCCTTCACTTGACTATTGACTCTGTGATACTGTCATTTTTTTCTACCGTTGTCATTCATGTATCACATCTTACTCATAATGCTTCATTAACTCTCTTCTTATTTCCTTGCTAACATTTCTATCTATCACTTTATTCTGAGAACTTCGGCAAGATATTATTTTGCTTTTAGCTCCCCTTGCTCCATCCACTGGATCTTCGGGTTTACCTAACATGCTTTCTCTACTAGGGACGGGAGCAACACTAAGGTAATATTTATCCCTTCAAGGCTTCCAGTGCCTATATTTGTAGTACTCATATCTAGGTGTACTATTCTAGCATGCACCATCTGGGTGTCTTACAAGGATATCTATTACCACATTTGCGCTATCCTTCTGAAGTATCAACTAATGCTAATAATCCATGCACTATTTTTGGGTTACCCTAACCCAAGCTAGATCCGGATATCATGTCTTCTCTTATACTACATTTGTTAGCCCCCATAGGGCATAAATGAGATGGGTGTGGCCAATTGTACATACCTCTGGTTTTTTAAGGTAACTCAAAAGGCTTATATTCCTCTGCCTGGATTGTAAATATTGATAATCTTTATTAGTTGAGCGCCTCGTACCCTTCTTCATGTTACTTCTTTTAATTGTTGAAACTTGTATCTATCTTCTGAATCTCTCATTGCCTTTAACCATAGGGGTGGATAGATATTCCTGCCTTAAGGCTCCTTATCAAAAGGCTTACACGTCTTAGTACACACATGATCTACTGAAGACCTTACATTTACTCATCAAAAGCATCATGCAAAATCGAGTTCCTCCGACTCAACTCTTTCACATCCACATGCAATCTCTTACCAACCGTCTTTCTAGATGTAGGCATCTTCGTATTATGAATAAGATAGAGTTTAGGAAATTTAGTTCCTACAACTGAGCTCTACCACATAATCTAGAGTAAGAAGAAAGAGTGACAGTCCTAAATGCCTTGTAGCCTCCTTCTTATAAGTGTAGTGCATAACACACCCATAAACAAGACTCTACTAGACACAACTTGTAGACTCCCTAGGACAGAACTGCTATGATAATATTTTTGTCACGACCCAAACTGATGGGCCGCGACGGGCACCCGGTACCTTACTCAACCGAGTACCAACATAACATATCTTTTCGTGTCATTCTATCATAGGTAAATGAGACGGAAAGACTGCCATAGGATAACTAGAATAAAACATACAATACCAACTTATACATAAGACATACGGGCCTATAAGACCAAAATGATCACCCGTACACTAAACATAGGCCGACAAAACCATACAATCTTTTACGTACATGACATATGTCTACAAGCCTCTAAGAATACATAATTTTCATAAAGGTCGGGACATAGCCCCGCCATACCAATCAGTACATGTCCTAATCATATTGACCAAATAGCAACTCCGGAGCAAATGGAGCGCACCAATATCTTTCGCTGAGCTGATAGCCTACTTGGAGGACTCTCAACCTATTTATCGGGACATACGGGCATGAAACGCAGCGTCCCCAGTAAAAAGGGACATCAGTACAAATAATGTACCGAGTATGTAAGGAAATAAAAATCAGTAAGTAATAGACATGAGAGAAACATGGAGTAAAAGACTCAACATGTAAGTCTAAATAACTCTATGAATCATTTCATATTTATAATGTCATGCATATGCGTATAAATGTCATACCATGAATAGGTATATGCGTTCATAACATCATCAAGCCTCTGAGGGAATCCCATCATATCATCTCGGCCATTGTGGGCAAATCATCAACGTATACCAGCTGATTAGGTGGTGGTGCGTATATAACGCCGTAACCTTTTTTCATATCCCATATACATATAATATACGCGTATATAACTCCATATGGTCATGGGTCGTTGTACATGTATAAATGAATGAAATGCATATGAAATGTGTTAATAGGATTTCTCAGAATGTCATAAAATCAAAATGCCTTTCGGATACACTTTATCAAATATCTGAGACTAATGAACAGAAGAAATAATAATAATTCACATGGGGAATCAAGAACGTAGGCATCTCTAATACTTCTATGAATAGAGTCATTTATGGAGGTTGCGTATTTTGCTCGTTTCATCTGTATTATTTGGATCATGCCAAAAAGAAAGAAAGGATAGTCTTAACATACCTGAGCCAATTCTCTTGACAATCCTTCCAACACACATCTTTTGTGATAAAACACGTAACGACGGATCAAATTAGGGAAAAATTCGTATGATATTTTTGAGAAAGATTGTACCGTGCTCTTTTAGAATTTGCAATTCACGCTTTATCCCATTGGCATGGAATCACCAAACAACGTCATTTATGTTGTAGCAAAAATTCAACAGTTTCCATGTAACCCCACCTCCAGAATACAACTTTGCAATATCAAATCATGACCAGATCATTGACAATTGTAATCTTACAACATGTATATAGTGAAACAAGTATTCCTCAATGCATATTTGTTTCCTCAACTGTAATCTCCATGTGATCGTTCCTCCCGTCCTCTTCGTAATCGTTCCTCCCATTCTCCCCGTGATCGTTCTTTCCGTCCTCCAGAAGACCGTTCTCTATACCGTCTTGTAGATGAAAGTTCATCAGATGGTGATGATGATGTTTTACAAAACACCCCTCGACCAATACTTTTAAATATTTTGAACTAGACTAATAGAACTAGTTTTGAATTAGATTGAGCAATTTTGAACTTTGTTGTAATTAGTTTTAACTTGGTTTTGGATTGTTATGTTTAATTGAACTTTAATTTGTTAGTTTTAAAGTATTAATTGGATGTTTGGTTGTTGTTGTCATAGTTGTTGGATTTTTGGTTGGATTTGTGGTGATTTGGTGGTTGTTAGAGTTGAATGGGGGGGAGGGGGGGGGGTTTATTGGTATGCTGTTTTGATTTGGCAAGTGGTGTAGCTACCAAAATAGGTATTTTTTATCCAAAATTAAACCCAGAAAACCGACCAACCTTGGTTGGTTACTAATAAGAAAAAAATTAAATTGCAGTTTACTGACCAATTTTGGTCGGTTAATGTACAATGAATTCCCAAAATTCAACATTACCGACCAACTTTGGTCGGTTTTCTGCCTACCCAATCGAGTTTACCGACCAAAGTTGGTCGGTTTTTTTAAATTTTAATAATTTAAAATAAAAATAATTTTCAATACCGACCAACGTTGGTCGGTACAAAAAATTTAATAAATTTAATACACCGACCAAGCTTGGTCGGGTGTAGAGCATACCGACCAAGGTTGGTCGGTAATTTTCATTCAACTTTGGTCGGTATTCCTTTCCGACCTCTAAAATACCGTCCACACGTAAATGGTCGTGTTTTGGACGGTTCTTGGCTATTACCGACCAAAATTGGTCGATATTTTTGATTAATTTTTATCGAATTTCTAGTAGTGAGACAATGAGTTCTATTTAATGTCCATTAGCGCAGACGACAAGACGTAGTTGCACTCCTATTTGGATGGCTGATTGTCATTTCTTGGTGTCGAGACAAAACTCACAAGAAGACATTTTTTAAACTTGACATTTAGATATACGTATGTGTGGTATATATTTCTTCAGGTACAAGAGTTTTTAGCTAAAATTGTTCCTTAAGTACATGAGTAGGTCTAATTTTGTTTCATATTTTACCTTGAGCACATATAGTCATTTATCTTTGCTAAGATGGAGCACATATAATTTAGTTAACAGCAAAACCCAACAAAAGGTACAAAACTAACGGCCCCATCCCACGTGCAGTGCACATGACAGTAAAAACATGAGCATAATAGAGGTCGTCTTCCTAAAACAACATTTTTCCCTGTTCACCCTTAATCCCTAATTACTTGCGAAGCTACATGCTTTCTATCTTGCAGTCATGAAAGAAAAACTCATCCCCGACGGCTCGGAACTTGTATAGAAATTAGTCGTGTAAACTGAAACTGTATATGGAACTGCTAATGCCCCATGTTCAAGTAATTAAACTGGCTAATCATATCAACAGTTTGTCCAATTGAATAGTCTTAGCCGTAATATTATAATTTGCTTGGCTTTTGAATTACTCATATTTATGCTATTGTGGGTTGAGCAGAATTTTTTTGATTCCTAACCTATAGACAGTTTCAAGAACAACAAAGGAGAAAAGTGTTGTTAATAGTTCCTTTAAGATAAGAACTGATGGTATAGTTTAATTATGCCTATTTACCCCAAAATCGGATAACGATTGAATTTATACGCGATTTTAAGGATATATGATCTAATTTGATACAAAGTGAGAAATCAGATTTAATATGGAAGAATAAATAGAAAAATAAATGCAAACCATGCAGATTGAACAACTTAAGCCTCGCAAGGTTAACTTCATTCGAATTTAGATGTGATATTATTGAAGCGGGAATAATATGAACAGAGCTGGAAAAATAGTATCTTGTTCTTTGAAGTATGTTACAATCCCCTCCCTAGTTACTCGGTCCCCTCTATATATTTTGGGGAGATGAAACTTTTAAGATATTATTTTATATGAAATTATGTGGACCGTTAGCTCCCTTTTTGACTTAATCCCGTGATTTTCGCCATAATAATTGGTTAATGATGAGAATCACGGATCCTTATCCGATGAGTTGGCAAAGCTCTTCTTCGAGGCCGTTAGAAGCAGGATCGGTCGTGCCTTCGATAAACTCAAAGACAAATCTGATGGTCTTGTCGAACTTCGAACCTCGATATCGAACTCAGTTTCATCTATAATTTCGATCTCTTACAAATGTGTCGAGCCTGATTTATTATTCCAGATGCTCGATCAAGCATCGAGCTCGGTTCTACCTGTATACACTGCCCATTTTGGGACTGATTATGTCACTAGTCATGCTAATCCTTCATTACACGCTGTGTTCAGAGAAGAATTTCATCTGGATTTTCCACGCGGTTTTGCTTTTGAAGCCATACAAGTCAATGGTTACGCTGAAATGGTTATTTGGAGAAGATGAGCCTATGTGGGTCTTGTTTCTATTGTCACATACATTGCACGTGGAAAGGAGCCGTTAGTTTTGCGCCTTTTGTTTGGGTTTGGTGTTAACTAGACTATAAGTGCTCCATTTTAGCAAAGATAAAGGATTATATGTGCTGAAGATGAAATATTAAGGACAAAATTAGACCTACTATTATATTCAAGTAATTATTTTGATTAAAACAAAGTAAGCTTTTTGCAAAGACATGTCAATGCATGTCCCCTCTAGGCGTTAAGTACTCTGTGTATGTATGTCAAGAGAAAATTAGCCTTTCACTTTGTTAATTACTTAAAAGTTCAAAATTAAAGAATCTCCGATTTAAAATTTGTTATTGTTAAGTTTCGTGAATAGGTATAAATGAAATGGAAGATGCACATTTTAAATTGTACCTTTTCATCTCACCCTTTCATTATCTATAATTTTAGAAGCTTAGCCTCCTTTTAAAAATATGGAAAAATTGAAAACTTCTCTTCTCTTTTTGTTGCATTATTTTTCAAATAAATATAAGCGTCAAGTGTGATTTGCTCAGTTTGTTGAGTTCGCTGAAATTCTGTGATTTATAGTGCCTCTACAAAATAGCTATTCCATTCTATCCTGAGAGGAATTAATCCATAACCTTGGGCAACAGTGAGAGAATTAGATTCCTTAACGATACACAAGCAACTTGTGGACTAGAAATTATTTTATGTTTTGTTTATTGAACTAATATTTTTTTCTTCTTTGATTTTTTGATTTTAAACACAAATTACCAACAAAAGTTTTGTAGGTAGATTCCAACATTTAAACTTTAAAGCTAATTCCAAATTTATAGTTCATCAACTGGCAAGGTTGAACATGTGGATGGAAAAGTAAAAGGAATATTTTTGTTTGCAATTTGTTTTCCAATTTTAAACTAATTTTGTTTCGGTTGTTATTTTGGTAAAAACCCAAACATTATTTTAGAAAAAATCCCCCCCCCCCCCCCCACCCCCGCACCCACTTTTACTTTATCAATGTACTACTTTGTACTTAGACTTAACAGGTTCAGTTCCTTTTATTTGATAGCTTAGTTTCTTGTTTTAATAAAATGCTTCTCCTAACCCAAAAAAATTAATCTAAACCTTTTCAGGCTGGAACACATTATTAATCTTTGTAAAGATATAAATTACTCATAAATTTTCCTCAATTTACGTGATATTACGATAAAAAAATATCTGGCAAAGAAATTATTGGACGGTGGAGACTAAGTAAGAAGGTGCAATTGTTACTCGTTGAAAATAAAGAGATTAATCAGCTGTAAACATAGTACTTTCCCCTAATATCTCGATCAACTTTTACACATCATCAATTACGAAAGAAAGTCATGATACTGACTTACTTTCCCTTAATAGATCACTGTTTACCCGAAAAATGGATAGAGTTAAATTTGTACGTAGTTCTAAGGGTATGTGGTATAACTTGACACAAATCGTAAGAGTAAAATGAAAATATCGAGTATTAACCGTAAAGAATAAAAAATAAGCAAAGTTGAGAAGGGGATGAATTATGGATTAAGCAAGATGAATCAATATATGAAGCTAAAAAAAGATAATTCTTCAATATGGGAGTGTATGATATCTCAGTTACAAAGTATGCCAAACTTTTCCCTTTTACATAAATATAGTTATCCCTTTTATAGTGTGAGATCCTACTTTAGATATAATTAAAAATACATAGTGGGAACCCATGATAAATCAACTTTTTCCTAATTCCCGCCGAGATTCTCTCCCTTAGTGCGGCTGCAACGACTCTTGTCTATTAGCTCGATCTTGATCGGACTCAGCATTGGCCGGTATTGGTCGATTTCTAGTTTTAGAGCTCGATGCGGGTTTGAGGTTGATACCGACTCGGGGTCTGGTAATGACTTGGGCTCGGTATCGATTGGCCTCTGGCCCTTAAGCTCGATTCCATCACATCTCATTATAGTTCGATTCAGACCCGAGCTCGATAATGACTTTGAACTCGGTATTTGACCTGTACCTGAAATTTGAAGCTCGTTTGTGTCATCTTCGGATCCCATCTCGATATTATGAAGACTTTCTTCGGTCAAATATGATCCCATCTCGATCAGTCGTACAAAAGCCGAAATCAGTTTCGACCGTATACAAATAATCCCCTCGTTTCTCGGGAAGGATGTAGCGAGAAATGATATGATTTTCCTACGGCTCGATTGGATATGCACTAACATTTGCATCGAGCCCAACCATGACGTACATGATAGCTGTCCCGTCAGTTTAGTTTACCAAGGCATTTAATGCGTGTCAGACGGTGGTCGGCCACCACTGATATTGAACCGCCATTGCTCAATCTATAAATAGCTCCTCCTTTTACCATTTATCACTTTTACATCTTCAATCTCCAAAATTTTCAAGTTCTTCTTCTGAGTTCATCTGTAAATCTGTGATTTTTTACTGCAAAATCTTTCTTCAAAAATACCAAATCTTTGTTACCTCCTTCTATTTTTTATTTTTAAATCCAAAATGGCGAAAACATCAAAAACCATTCCTCAAAAAGAAAAAACTTCTTCTTCACAGTCTGTCGCCGATAAAATACCGGTAGATCCACGGCCTGAGGAGTGCGTTCCTGGGGCGTGTGTTCTTACCTTTGATTTTAAGGTCGACAAAGGCTCGTCGGTTCCCGGCCGATGTGAGCCAATATCGAGGTATATGTGTTCGATAACTGAGGGGTACCTCGAACAAATAAGTAAAGATTGTAATTGGGAGAACAAAGAAGCAGTAATCCAGACTCCTGAAGAAGATATCACCACCCACATGAAAGGGCTTTTAAGCGTGTATACCTACCCTTTCACGTTAGGTCCTCTCGACCCTGTTATTATTGATTTCTGCCGTCAATACCAAATAACCCTAGGTCAGATCCATCCTTATTTTTGGCGGATCGTTATTTTGATTCGTTTCTTCGTGAACAAAATCGAGGGGATGCCTTTCACCCTCGACCATCTTATTCGATTGTACTTCCCTCGCCTCGTTCGAGGTGGGTTAATAAAACTTCAGCGCCGGGCTACCAAGGTTTTGTTCTCGAGCATAGACGAGGACAAGGATCGAGGCTGGATGGGCAGGTTCGTTCGAGTGAAGACTTCGGACCTAATTACGTCTGAAAAGATGCCATTTTCTGAGGAGTGGAACATGAAGCGTAAGTGTAATCCTATTGTTATCTCTTACTATTTTGCCCCTTCATTTATTCCTCACTGATATCCCCCTTTTGTGATGCAGCGGTTCCTTGGATGCCCAGTGCAGTTTCTGACCTCAAGAACTAGGTACAGGGTCTAGCTTCGACCTCTACATATGCCGAGCGCTCATGGCGTGATTTGTCAAAGGGACAATGGGAGGCCAAAAATCATGGTAAGCCTTTTTCTGGTATCGTTGATAGTTCGAACAAAGCGTTTTCCATATATTTAATCAATTTTCTTGTGTGTAGGCCTAGGCAAAGATGCGGTTTTGAGGCCCCCGTCCGACGAGGAAGAGGCTTCGTCCTCTATTCCTAAACCGGTGAAGGATAATGAGAGAAAAAGGGCCTCCACTTTCGAAGATCCAAAACCGAAGACGAGGATGGCTCGTAAGCCGAGGAAGAATACCATCCCTTTGACCATAGAATCAGTTCTGCGTCTAAGGGATGAAGACAAAGAAGAAGAACAAAACGACGGGTCCGTGCTAGTGGCCCGAATGAAGAAAACCATCGATGCCCCAAAGGCAGCTGAATCGATGGTGATTTATAAAGCTCCGCCTCGGATTGGGGAGATATCGGAGCAAGGTTCGGGCAGAGTCCTTGAATCGTTAGAGATCGAGGATGCTTCCCATCGAAGTCAACAAACAGTGGGTATATCAGAAGGGGCTAGTCCTGAAGCTCTCCGAACTGAGGAGAACGCCCCAAGCGAGTTGCTTGGGGCAATAGTAATCGGAGACTCGCCCACTCTCCCTGCCTTTTCCGAAGGGACGATTCGGGAAGCCCAAGCTTTAGGGGCCCTCGAGATAAGCCGGTCTCATAAGGGGAGGAGCCCTTCTGTGATTTGTTTACTGGAGTCGAGGATGTTGCTGGCCCTAGTGATGTGTTGGGCCTTTTCTGTGAAGTGCAACAAGCTCTGAATCGGATAAGCTTTAACTCCCTTTGTTGATATTACTTTTATGTTTGCTATTCTTATCTAACTTCTTTTCTTCTTTCTTACATAGGCCTTAATGGTTCATCGAGAAGCATGTTCTCGGTCTCGAGCTGAGCTGCGTCAATACGAGGCCGACCTCCGACGGGTCACGGAGGTGAGGAACGCCCTTAGACTCCTCTTCGGGCAAAGGGAAGAAGAAATCAAAGACCTCTAAGCTGAGTTGGCCAAGGCTCATCAAGACCAAACCGAACAGGTAATAATAATTTTAAAAACCCATGGGCTTGATCCTGGAACGGTGGCTAATATTTCGATCTCACTGATGCAACAGAAGCTTGAGGTGATTGGGAAGCTTCGTGAGGAGGTCGATATGATAAGGGCAGAGACCTTGGAATGGAAAGATGGCATGGACCGTCTTGCCGCAGAAAAAAAAACTGCTCGAGCCCAATTATTATCAGCCGAAAACCAACTTCAAAGAATGAAGGAGAAGAGCCTGATTCAAGCAAAAAAACAATAGAGGAGCTCGAGGCTGGGTTGGCCTCCAAACTTGCCAAGGCTAAATTTGATGCCGAAAAAGCAAAGGCCAATGCAGATGCATTAGTGGCCGTCTATCGGGCGGATGCTGAAGCTGCTCAGGTACAAGCAAGAGAGGCAGCCGATACCGCTAACACTCAAGCACATTGGGTTGCTGAACTTGCTAAATGCCGATATCGGAGGGAGACCCTTGAGGAGATCCATGCTCGAGGTTTCAATCTCGCCGAAGAAATAAAAAAGGCTAAAGAGCTCAAAGCAGATGCTGAAGCCTTGGCTTCCGATGATGATGATGATGATGGGAGTAAGAGTGGGTCCGAGAGCAGGGAGGATCCTGATAGAGAAGAGACCGCCCCCAGAGATAACCAAGAAACTTAGCCCTTAGTTTCCATTTTGGTTTTTTGTGTAGGGTCATGTTCGGACATAGTAAACATTCTTGTATATATATAAAGATTTTTTCTTTTCCAGACTTGCCTCTATTTTATTCTCTACCTTGTGAATATTTTGTTTCATTCATGCCTTATGAAGGTTTTCATAAGGCTTTAGGCAATTTGATCGAATTTGGACTTTGTAGCCTTTGTAACCGAGTGAGTGCTTGCTCAAACTCGAAATAAGGTAGCCCATAGGCTTAGTAGTCGAGTGAGTGATTTCTCAAACTCGAAGTAATATAGACCGTAGGCTTAGAGGTTCAGTGAGTGATTTTAACTCGAAGTAATATAGCCCGTAGGATTAATGGTCGAGTGAGTGATTGCTTGAGCTCGATGTAATATAGCCCGTAGGATTAATAGTCGAGTGAGTGCTTGCTCGAACTCGAAGTAATGTAGCCCGTAGGCTTATTGGTCGAGTAAGTGATTCAAACTCGAAGTAATGTAGCCCGTAGGCTTAATAGTCGAGTAAGTGATTGCTCGAACTCGAAGTAATGTAGCCCGTAGGCTTAATGGTCGAGTGAGCACTTGCTCGAACTCGAAGTAAGAGTAGCCCGTAGGCTTAGTAGTCGAGTGTGCTTGCTCGAACTTGAAGTGATGTAGCCCGTAGGCTTATTAGTCGAGTGAGTGATTCGAACTAGAAGTAATGTAGCCCGTAGGCTTAATGGTCGAGTGAGTGATTGCTAGAACTCGAAGTAATGTAGCCCATGGGCTTAATGGTCGAGTGAGCGCTTGCTCGAACTCGAAGTGACATAGTCCGCATGATTATTAGTCGAGTGAGTGATTCGAACTCGAAGTAATGTAACCCGTAAGCTTAATGGTTGAGTGAGTGATTGCTCGAACTCGAAATAAGAGTAGCCCATAGGCTTAGTAGTCGAGTAAGTGATTCGAACTCGAAATATTGTTACCCCGTAGGATTAATGGCCGAGTGAGTGATTGATCGAACTCAAAATAAGAGTAGCCCGTAGGTTTAGTAGTCGAGTTAGTGCTTGCTCGAACTCGAAGTGATGTAGCCCGTAGGCTTATTAGTCGAGTGAGTGATTCAAACTCGAAGTAATGTAGCCCATAGGCTTAATAGTCGAGTGAGTGATTGCTCGAACTTGAAGTAATGTAGCCCGTAGGCTTAATGGTCAAGTGAGCGCTTGCTCGAACTCGAAGTGACATAGCCCGCATGATTATTAGTCGAGTGAGTGATTCGAACTCGAAACAAAAGTAGCCCGTAGGATTATTAGTCGAGTGAGTGATTCAAACTCGAAGTAATGTAGCACGTAGGCTTAATGGTCGAGTGAGTGATTGCTCGAACTCGAAATAAGAGTAGCCCGTAGGCTTAGTAGTCGAGTGAGTGCTTGCTCAAACTCGAAGTGATGTATCCTGTAGGCTTATTAGTCGAGTGAGTGATTCGAACTCTAAGTAATGTAGCCCGTAGGCTTAATGGTCGAGTGAGTGATTGCTTGAACTCGAAGTAATGTAGCCCGTAGGCTTAATGGTCGAGTGAGCGCTTGCTCGAACTGGAAGTGACGTAGCCCGCAGGATTATTAGTCGAGTGAGTGATTCGAACTCGAAGTAATGTAGCCCGTAGGCTTAATGGTCGAGTGAGTGATTGCTCGAACTCGAAATAAGAGTAGCCCGTAGGCTTAGTAGTCGAGTGAGTGATTCAAAACCGAAATAATGTAGCCCGTAGGCTTAATGGCCGAGTAAGTGATTGATCGAACTCGAAATAAGAGTAGCCCGTAGGTTTAGTAGTCGAATGAGTGCTTACTCGAACTCGAAGTGATGTAGCCCGTAGGCTTATTAGTCGAGTGAGTGATTCGAACTCGAAGTAATGTAGCCCGTAGGCTTAATGATCGAGTGAGTGATTTCTCGAACTCGAAGTAATGTAGCCTGTAGGCTTAATGGTCGAGTGAGCGCTTGCTCGAACTCGAAGTGACGTAGCTCGCATGATTATTAGTCGAGTGAGTGATTCGAACTCGAAACAAAAGTAGCCCGTAGTCTTATTAGTCGAGTGAGTGATTCGAACTCGAAGTAAGAGTGAGTGATTCGGACTCGAAGTAATGTAGCACGTAGGCTTAATGGTCAAGTGAGTGATTGCTCGAACTCGAAATAAGAGTAGTCCATAGGCTTAGTAGTCAAGTGAGTGCTTGCTCGAACTCGAAGTGATGTAGCCTATTGGCTTATTAGTCGAGTGAGTGATTCAAACTCTAAGTAATGTAGCCCGTAGGCTTAATGATCGAGTGAGTAATTGCTCGAACTCGAAGTAATGTAGCCCGTAGGCTTAATGGTCAAGTGAGCGCTTGCTCGAACTGGAAGTGACGTAGCCCGTAGGCTTATTAGTCGAGTGAGTGATTCGAACTCGAAGTAATGTAGCCCGTAGGCTTAATGGTCGGGTGAGTAATTTCTCAAACTCAAAATAAGAGTAGCTCATAGGCTTAGTAGCCGAGTGAGTGCTTGCTCGAACTCGAAGTAATGTAGCCTGTAGGTTTAATGGTCAAGTGAGTGCTTGTTCGAACTCGAAGTGATGTGGCCCGTAGTCTTATTAGTCGAGTGAGTGATTCAAACTTGAAGTAATGTAGCACGTAGGCTTAATGGTCGAGTGAGTGATTGCTCGAACTCGAAATCGTCGAGTGAGAATGGTTGCTCGAACTCGAGTCGGTGTAGCTCTTGGGCTTTATAGTCGAGTGAGTGTTGCTCGAACTCGTTGATCTTTCGGTTGGCAGTCCCCGATTTATGGGGTAATGGTCTGCCCTTAAGCTTGTTTGCATAATAGATCTCGAAATAGAGAAATTGTTCTTGGATATAAGATATCGGTAAAGAAGAAATTTTTTTTGTAAGTCATTATACATGTGTTCATGTTTTGTGTTAGGGCTCGGGCCAACTACATGGGCATGGCTCATTTGACCATTTGGCCCTTACAATATTTCATGTCGAGAACCTGTTGCCATGAAATAACGAAGTAACTATCTTTGCACCGTACTTGATAATCATCGTTGATATGTTCAATGACAACGGTATGCCCCCTAGTATTCGAGATTGATTGTAAGGAAGCATCAGATACTGTTGAATTGTTCCAAGTTAGCACGATCAATGGTTTCCTCATTAAAAAACCTTGCCAAAAAACCCATTTGGGACAAAACCGGTCTAAGGAAAAAAGAGTGCAACGCGTGCTTTCAGACCTAAGGCTTCGTGTTGAATAATCCATCTTTGTTCCTGATCGAATTTATTAATCCTCATCTTTGGTCGAACACTTGCAAGGGTTAGTTTTGAAATATAATTGAACGGGGGGGGGGTCGTACCTTAGCAGTAGTATCGTTTTAGCACTTTATCACACCGAGCTTTTAGGATTTCAACTATACAGCCGGTATCAGTCTCTGATCGACCTCTGTTCTCGGTTGGTAGCCCTTTTAATAACAGACCCAGAGCCCAACTGGTTGTCTTCGACTCTTATTTTGGACTTATATCGATTGTGAACATCGGCCCAAGTAATAGCTGGGTACTCGATCAGGTTATGCTTCAGCCACCGTGAAACCATCGAGCTTCGTTCATTTAGACCTTGGGTGAAAGCTTGAATAACCCAATCGTCTGTGACTGGTGGTAGATCCATTCGTTCCATTTGGAAACGAGATACGAATTCTCTTAGTATCTCGTTATCCTTTTGTCTTATCTTGAATAGGTCCGACTTTCTGGTCTCGACTTTTATGGCCCCGGCGTGTGCTTTTACGAAAGAATCTGCAAGCATAGCAAAAGAATCGATAGAGTTAGACTGTAAATTATAATACCATATCATTGCTCCCTTTGTCAGGGTTTCACCAAATTTTTTCAATAATACAGATTCGATCTCATCATCCTCTAGATCGTTCCCTTTGATGGCACATGTGTAAGAGGTGACATATTCGTTGGGATCGGTCGTTCCATTATATTTAGGAATCTCGGGTATGCAAAACTTCTTTGGGATCAGTTTAGGAGCCACAGTCGAGGGGAAAGGCTTTTGCACGAATTTTTTGGTATCCAACCCTTTTAACACTGGTGGTGCCCCCGGGATCTGATCGATCCTGGAGTTATATGTTTCCGTTTTTTTATCGTTTGCTTCGATCCGTTTTGTGAGTTCCTCGAGTATCTTAACAATTTCGGAATTAGTCATCGACTCTTGCTCATTTGATCTTATTATTGCTGGCTCCGTTATGTGGGTGATTTCTCGGGGTAGACTGGGCTCCGGCCTGCTCGGTACCTGGATTTGACTCTGCAACTGAGCTATCTCTACCTGTTGAGCTTGCAACAATTCGAAAATCATACGCAAGCTGATTTCATTTTCCTCAACGTTATGGGTTTCTCGAGCTGTAGATCGAGTACCACCATGAATGCTATTTTCAGGTTCAGAACGTAGGGTTGCCTCAATGGCCACATGCGAATTAACGTCTAATGGCACTTTGACTCGAGCTCCAAGGGTGTCGACAAGTGGCCTTTCGGTCCTGGGCGTCAAGTTGTTGTTCTCACCTTGAAGACCAGTTTCGTTGTTGATAGATAAGGCCATTTATATTTGTTGATACATAGTGGGGAACAACTTTTTCATAATTCCCGCTGAGATTCTCTCCCTTAGTGCGGCTGCAACGGCTCTTGTCTATGAGCTTGATCTTGATCAGACTCAGCATTGGTCGATTTTCAGTTTTAGAGCTCGATGCGGGTTTGAGGTCGATGCCGACTCGGGGTCCGGCAATGACTTGGGCTCGGTATCGGTTGGCCTCTGGCCCTTAAGCTCGATTCCATCACATCTCATCATAGTTCGATTCGGACCCGAGCTCGATAATGACTTTGAACTCGGTATTTGACCTGTATCTGAAATTTGAAGCTCGTTTGTGCCATCTTCGGATCCCATCTCGATATTATGAAAACTTTCTTCGGTCCAATATGATCCCATCTCGATCGGTCGTACAAAGGCCGAAATACCGTGTACAATCACTATTCCAAGTTTTGGTGGGCCATATATGGCATATTTCAGATGTTACATCTAATGTGAACGTCTGCTTGGCTGATGAAAAACGAAACTGATCAAAAGGTGTACCGAGAATAGCAACCCTAGTTATTACAAGTCTTTTAATTATTTTATTTTTATATTTGATTCAATTAACGTTATTAAGAAAAATCAATTTAGTCTTACAAGTTGTGTCTTGCTCGAATACACTAGTTTGAGGCTTTATAAGTTTATATTACAATATTATCTAAGCTTAGCGCGTCTTAAAAATATTAAGTTCAGTTGAATTTGTAAATTATATATCTATATATATATATATATATATATATATATATATATATATGAAGAATTGAAGAGATATAATTATACTATACATTTTAGGAAAACGCATGACAAGACTGGGTTGTTCTAGTGGTAGCACCATCCACTTCCAACCAAGAGGTTGTGAGTTCGAGTCACCCCAAGAGCAAGGTGAGGAGTTCTTGGAGGGAGGGAGCCGATAGTCTATCGGAAACAACCTCTCTAACGAAGAATTGAAGAGATATAATTATACTATACATTTTAGGAAAACGTGAACCTACATAGATCCGCCCATGTCCATTAATATGGCATATTCAATTAATATCTTCAAATCTAGATAAGTGTAGCGCCCTTCGGGCAGGGGATATAGGACAACGATTTTGCAAATACATCGTACTCCGGCGTGGGGCCAAGCCCAACCAATAATGAAGGAGAAGAAGAGTAAGGCATGTCCTTTCTTTGAAGCAAAAAGTCTAAACACAAAAACAATAAAAGGCGACGTCATTTCTTATTCATTAAAGCAACATATTTGGCTTTTTGTTATAGCTATTTCAGTAATTAAAAAAAAGATTTTAAGACTTCTTTACCTTACAGTCGTTTGATTCGGGAATCTATTATTTTTTGTGGGATAAGAGAATTCATATTAACAATTCATGGATAAAAGTCTTTAAAGTAAGCCCTCACCACATATTAACTCTTACTTTGTTATTAACCTTAGTCGAGGGACTATTGACACAATCTCTATCTTCACAAGATAGGGATAAAATTTGCTTACAAATTATCTTTCCAAGACTCTGCTATGTGGGATTATACTGGGTATGGTGTTATTATTCACCAAATCATCCTAACAAATCGTACATTATATCCACTGCATTGATAAAACTTATAAAAAGAAGCCAAAATTGTTTAATTATATCAGCATTTGAAAATTTAAAAGCGGTATGGTAGAAATTAGTTTACACATACGAGGAAGGAAGTGGAGGTGGAGGTGGAGTTGGATTACGAGGGATCATGTACGTGTATATATAATTCAAAAAAGACTATAAAAATGAGGTGAGCCGAACATAAATGTAAGCTCAGCCTGCTCTAGCTTTGAGACTTTAGAATATTGCGCCAGGGAGATGTAGCAGAAAGTTTGGAAAAAAAAGCCGAACGAAATGAAAGCTCTTGCTTTGAGAGTAATTTAGATTGCACGGGGAGAGGTAAGGGGTTAGTTTCACGGGTGGTCACTAATTACTCTTTGTAGTTCTAAAGTTATAAAATTAATTTTTTGTAACATCAAATTTATTGAACTAACTATTTGTATTACTAAAGTCGTGCAACTAGTTTTTATTGTATACGGGTGAACTCGGGGTCAGCACACACCCCGAGTTTCCGGTGAGTCAAACAAAATATGAATGTATGAGATAGAGACCGAATCTGAGAATTATTTGGTTCGAGGCTGGAACGGGGTACTCGCCACCCGGCCTGACAAGACAATACCCCCCAAACCCGGAACGAGCTCCAAGACCTCGGAAAACATTACAAACGGTTGCACACGACTAACAGAGGGTCGTGATATCCGTACCCAACTGAATACCATGACGCGAATCTCGCCCGATACCGGTAGTGTATCGGTGATTGATGTACAAGGAGAATTTTTACTTTTTTTAGAATTGTACTTGGGATAAAATTCTCCTGCTATATAATGGGGAAGTTTCTTATTCAATAGAGATAACACACATATCAAGGCAATATGAATTTATTTCTTTGCTTTCTAGCTATTGAAAGGTTCTCATTTTAATCATAGTTTATCATATACATTTGACTTCGAATCGAGGGTCCGGTCGAGGGCAAAACTACTGTTGAGCTTAAATTCGAGCCCGGATTCAATATCATAACTGTTTTGGTTATTTATTTTATCTTTAATTTGTTTAACTAACGTTCTTGATTATTTGTGTTGAATCAATTCACATATCCTTAAAACCGGGTATAAATTTAATTATTCTCTATTTTAAGGATAAACAGTTTGGCGCTCACTGTGGAGCTAAGGATAATAGTGGTGGTTTGACATAAATATGCATAACACGCTCTATTTTACACTTGTTCTTTAAGGTCTCAATTTCAGGTCAACTTATAAATGTCAAATTCTTAGTCTGCTCACTTGAACGTTGAGGCTGAGTTTGGCCATCATGGCGAAAACAACAATCTAGTGCCTAGCAATGAGGTGCCCCTTGTTGATCCGAAGGAGTCGCAGTTGCAGACTTAGTCGATGCTAACTCGCAGGTGGTTATCGACACCAACCTGCCTACCGACCCCAAGAATAGCATTCGTGGAGGAGCTCGACCAACGGCTCGAGAAGCGCCCGAAGGCGAGGGTGACGGGATCAGTCTACGATTGATCTTAGAAATGATACAGGCTAAACAAGAGGCGATAGTGTAGCTGCAAAATCAATGTCGCGCCCGAACAAAGTTGTGACCGAACCGTCCCGAGAAAACACCCGAAGAAATGAGCAGATCACCAAAAGGCCAGGCGAAGATGAGTCCGGTATCACCCCCGAAGTAATGAAAGTACTAGAGGCATTAACGAAACGGGTGGAATCAGGTAAAAATAAATAAATATAGGCAAACGATAAGAAGGTAGAGACATAATTTCTGGGTCGATCAAAATCCTAGGAGCGCGTCCAATATTGAAAGGCCCGGATACTAAGAAATTTGTCCAAAAGCCTTTTCCTCCGAGCGCGGCACCGAAGCCAGTCCCGAAGAGGTTTCGTATGCCCGATATTCAAAAATATAACGAAATTGTGGATCCAAATGAGCATGTGACCTCCTATACATGTGCCATCAAAGGTAACGACTTGGAAGACGACAAAATCGAGTTAGTGTTATTAAAGAAGTTCGGGGAAACTCTATCAAAAGGAGCGATGATATGGTACCACAACTTGTCCCCAAATTTCATTGATTCGTTCACTATGCTTGCGGATGCTTTTGTAAAGGCTCATGCAGGGGACATCAAGGTCAAGACCAGAAAATCTGACCTTTTCAAGGTTAAGAAAAGAGATAACGAGATGCTCAGGGAGTTCGTGTCAATATTTCAAATGGAACAGATGGACTTGCCTCCGGTTGCGGACGATTGGACCGTGCAGGCATTCACTCAAAGACTTAACCCTCGAAGCTCCTTGGTTTCGTAGCAGTTGAAACGAAATTTGGTAGAGTTCCCGACAGTAACTTGGGCTGACGTCCACAACAGGTACCAGTCAATTATTAGAGTCTAGGACGACCAACTCGGTGCCCCTTCTGGGTATGTTTATTCCATCAGAACAAACGAAATACCTAAGATAGTCGTCGATCATGAATCAAGGTCGGTCCGAGATCGGTATCAACCATATAGTGCAGAAAGGAGGGGGAATGGGCCCGGGCATAACCCCACGAGGAACGAGAAGAGAAGCGACTGTGGGGCCAATAGCCGAGGTTTGATGAGCAAGAATGGTTTTGACAGGCTGCTCGGGGGAAGGAAAGCACCGAGATTATTAGAGTATAACTTCAACGTTGATGCAACCAACATCGTATCGGCCATTTGACACATAAAAGAATCTAAGTGGCCTCGAACATTGCAGTCCGATCTTACCTAGAGAGATCCTAACCTGATGTGTAAGTATCATGGCACTCATGGCCACAGGACCGAGGACTGCTGACAATTGAGAGAAGCAGTTGCCCGATGGCACCTCCGAGACTTTCTGGGTGATCGAGCCAAAAACTACTTTAAGAACAGGGACTCCAAAAAATAGACCGACCAAGAAGAACCTTAGCACGTCATCCACATGATCATTGGAGGGGTCGATGTCCCTCATGGGCTAATGGTAAAGCTCACTAAAGTATCCATCGCGAGGGAAAAGCGCATCCAAGATTACATCCCGGAGGAAACCATTTCGTTCAGCGACGAGGAAGCCGAGGGCATCGTATAGACTCATAATGATGCACCGGTGATATCCGTACTTATCAACAAATTTCGAGTTAAACGTGTGTTAATTGATCCAGGAAGCTTGGCCAACATCATCAGATCTAGGGTCATAGAGCAGTTGGGGTTACAAGATCAACTAGTGCCAGCGGTCTGGGTGTTGAACGAATTTAACATGGCATACAAAACTCCTAAATAAGAAATAACCATTCCAGTGAATACCTCCAGGACGATTCAAGATAAAACATTCTACGTGATCGAAGGGGACATGAGGTATAACACCTTATTCGGAAGGCCATGGGTTCACAACATGAGGGCAGTACCTCAACATTACACCAAGCACTGAAGTTCCCTACGCCGGGAGGAATCAAGACGGTCTACGGAGAGAAGACGACCGCAAAAGAAATGTTTTCAGTCGACGAGGTGATCCCAGTGCCCATGATCTCGATATCAAAGAACACAGAGCCGACCAGGAAAGAAGAAATTAAATAGCAATCACCGATACTAGCCCCGACCAAACGAGAAGAGCGAGAAGTAGGCGAGGAGGATGCTTACAGAGTTCCTAGGTCGTTCATTGCTCATGATGATTCCGATGCTACCAAATCAACAGTCGAGGAGCTAGATAAACTCATATTGATCTAACGCTTACCCGATCAGAAGGTATACCTGGGCACAAGGTTAACTTTTGAGCTCAGAAAAAACTCATTGAATTTCTTATAGCTAACATAGATTGTTTCGCTTGGTCCCATCTTGACATGACAGGGATCCTACCGGAGGTAACCAATCATAAGCTGAGTTTGGACCCGAAGTTCCACCCGGTTAAGTAGAAAAGGAGACAACAGTCCAAGGTCAAGCACACATACATCAAGGACGAGGTATCTAAATTCCTTAAAATAGGATCCATTCGGGAAGTTAAGTACCCAGACTGGTAAGCCAATGTAGTGGTAGTACATAAGAAAGGAAATAAGCTAAGAATGTGTGTGGATTATAAAGATCTGAACAAGGCATGCCCTAAGGATTCTTTTCCTTTGGATAACATCGATCAAATGATCGACACGACGGTTGGGCACGAGAGACTCAGTTTTCTCGATGCATATTCCGAGTACACCCAAATTACGATGGACCCAGGCGATCAAGAAAAAACCTTCTTTATCACTAAATTTGGCACCTATTGTTATAACGTAATGTCATTCGGATTAAAAAACATCTGTGCCACCTATCAACGCCTAGTAAACTGGATGTTCGAAGAACAGATAGGAAAATCAATGAAAGCTTATATTGATGACATATGAGTCAAGTCCTTGCAAACAAAGGACCATTTGAAACATTTGAAGGAAACCTTCGACATATTGAAGAGATGCATTATGAAGCTGAACCCAAAAAAGTGCGCATTCGGGGTCGGATCCGGAAAATTCCTCGGGTTCATGGTATCTAATTGAGGGATCGAGATCAATCCCGACAAAATCAAAGTCATAGAAGACATCACCATGGTGGACAACATCAAGGCCATTCAGACGCTGACCAGGCATATAGCCGCCCTGGGACGATTCATAATGAGGTCCTCGGACAAAATCCATTGGTTCTTCTCACTGTTGAAGAAGAAGAAGAATAACCTTTCCTGGACCCCGGAATGCCAACAAGCTTTAGAAGAACTCAAATGCAACCTTTCGAGTACGCCCTTGCTCCATACTCCGAAGGCGGATGAGCAGGTGTACCTTTACTTCACGATATCCGAGGTAGCGGTAAGTGGAGTCTTAGTGTGGGAAGAGGAAGGTATGCAATTTTCTATTTACTATGTGAGTAGAACTCTAGGCGAGGCAGAAACAAGGTAACCTTACCTGAAAAAATTGGCGCTCGCTCTGCTCAGCGCCTCCCGAAAATTAAAATCATACTGTAAATGTCACCCCATATGTGTCATAACATCTTACCCACTGAGGAACATCATGCACAAACCCAAGCTCTCTGGCCAGTTAGCCAAATGGGCCGTTAAAATCAGTGGATACGATATCGAGTATCGACCCCCAACCGCCATCAAATCTCAAATTTTGACAGACTTCGTGGACGACTTTACGCCGACCTTAATACCCGAAGTTGAAAAGGAATTATTGTTAACCTCGGGGACTGCCTTGGAAATTTGGACCCTTTTTACGGACGGTGCCTCGAACGCAAAAGGGTTCGAACTCGGCATCGTGTTGAAACCACCTACGGGAAGTGTAATTAGGAAATCTATTAGAACTGTGAAATTATCTAACAATGAGGCCGAGTATAAGGCCATGATTGCAGGTCTCAAATTGGCTAAAAGCTTTGAGGCAGAGGTGATCGACGCCAAGTGCGACTCCCTCCTTGTGGTTAATCAAGTCAATGGAACGTTCGAAGTAAAAGAGGAACAGATGCGAAGGTACTTAGACAACAGGTAACTCTGCATCAAGTCAAGGAATAAGCCCTGTAGCACATGCCCTGAGAACATAACAGGGAGGTCGATGCTCTGGCTAACATAGGGTCGTCGGTCGATGTTGGTGAGTTCACCATAGGGACAGTAGTACAACTCATGAAATCGGTGATAGAAGAAGGCCATGCCGAAGTAAATTCCACGAGTTTAACTTGGGATTGGAGGAATAAGTACGTAGATTACCTGAAGACTAGAAAATTGCCTCGGATCCAAAAGAATCGAGAACTTTGCGTACTAAGGCTGCTAGATTTAGCTTGGTCGAAGGGACATTATTCAGGAGAACATTAGACGGCCCACTAGCCAGGTACTTGGGGCCGAGAGATACCGAATACGCCTTGAGAAAAGTTCATGAAGGCACTTGCGGGAACCATTCGAGGGAAAAATCTTTGGTTTGGAAATTAATTATGGCCGGCTATTACTGGACCAAAATGGAGAAGGATGCGAAGGACTTCGTGCGAAAATGCGATGACTGCCAGAGACACGCACCGATGATCCATCAACCGGGAGAATTACTCCACTCGGTCTTGTCCCCGTGGCCATTTATGAAATGGGGGATGGACATCACTCGTCCTCTACCGTGGGCTCTTGGTAAGGCTCAATTCATACTATTCATGAATGATTATATTTCCAAATGGCTCGATGCTCAAGCGTTCGAGAAAGTTCGGGAAAAAGAAGCATTGACTTCATCTGGGACCACAAAATATGCCGATTCGGGATACCAGCCGAGATCGTGTGCGATAATGAGAGACAGTTCATCGGCAGCAAGGTAAATAAATTCTTCTCAAGATCACAAGATTAAGAAGATATTATAAACACCTCACCACCCTAGTGGGAAAGAACATGCGGAATCGACAAACAAGACCATACATCAAAAATTGAAAAAGAGGTTGACCGATGCCAAAGGGAAATGGAAGGAAATCCTGCCCGTAGTCCTGTGGGCATACCGTACGACCTCGAAGTCTAGTACCAGGGCCACCTTGTTTTCATTGGTTTACGGGGATAAATACTTAATACTAATCGAATTGGGAGAACCGAGCCTCAAGTTCCAATATGCGTTAGAAGGGTCAAACGGCGAGGCCATGATCACGAGCCTAGAGCTATTGGATGAAAGACAGGAGGCCACCCTAGTCCGGTTGGCTGCATAGAAACAACAAAAGAAAGATACTACAATCGAAGAGCCAATCTCCGCCCCTTTAAGATCGGATACTTGGTATTGAGAAAGGTAACATTGCACACCCAGAACCCGAACGACAAGAAGCTTGGACCAAATTGGGAAGTACTATATCGAGTCGTCGAAATTATCGGTAAAGGCTCGTACTAACTCGAAGCATGAAACTTAGTTACTCTTTAATCATGTTACGAATAGGACTAACATTTGCAGGTGAACAACTAAGGATGGATATGGATGTTAGGTATGAAAGCACGTGTTGTACTCTTTTTTCCTTGAACCGTTTTTGTCCCGAAATGGATTTTTCGGCAAGGTTTTTAACGAGGCAACAGTAAAACGTGTTAACTTAGACTCGAAGGCCAGTCTCAAACCGGAGTCAATGGGCATTCATTTTGCATCAACAATATCTGATCCCCCTCAAGCACGACTTCGAATATTGAGGGCCATTATCCTCGGATTAAGGTTTTTAGAAAGGAAAATTTTACCAAGGAAAAAAGAAAACCTTGTATGCTAGAAGTTAAGGCTCGGTGGTTAGTATTCATTGTAAGGGCCAAATGTTCGTGTGAACCAAGACCACATAGTCCATTTTAGCTAGGATACAATCTTTTACGTGTTTTCGATCATGTACTTTACACACAGAAATGAAAGAAAGTTTTGCCTTGCTATTACACATATTCTTGCCTATTATATTTCGGATCCTTAGAGCCCACGGGCTACCCCTATTCGGGGACAATCGGGCCCAAGGGCTACCCCTATTCGGGTATTATCGAGCCCAAGGGCTACCCCTGCTCGGGGATTGTCGTCCAAAAAAAAAAAAATTTAGACAACTCGGGATACTAAATCCCGGAGGCACCAAACCTATTAGGCGATGCCTAAATAAAAAAAGGCTACGGCAACCTTAAAAATGGCTCGAAGACGTCCAAAGCTCGTAAAAAGAAAGTAAGGCCTTTATAAAAACTTGAAACTTGCTAAAAGGTTACCCTCATTAAAATCATAATTTAAAATCACTTAAGCATCCTAAAAAGACTTCCGGTCACACCGCGTTTTCATAGCCTCGAGAAAACAAAGTTGTATCGAAGTCAGGCTACATTCGGGCCTCTGAAAAGTGTTCACCCTATAACTACATTTGATTCTAGCTAAGGCATTAGAAACATTACAAGAATAGAAATTATGAAATGATGATGAAAAAGTAAAGACACGAAATTGCTAGAAAGGGAATATTTTATATATATTCCAGAATATACCTACAAAGGTCCCATTAAAATGGCCTCAAAATAAAAAATAATAATATATACATGAGACCAAAACCAAAAAAAATACTAAGGCATTTATGCCTGATCTTCACCGGGGCCCGACTCATCGCCAGAATCGTCGGAGCCTTTGGATCCCTCAGAACCCCCGGAGTCTTAGGTACCTTCGGGCTTGTAAAGCTTCTTCGCCTCGGCCTCGAGCTTTTTTTCTTTCCCGATCTCTGCCAAAAAGTCAAAACCTCGGGCGCGGATCTCTCCGAGGGTCTCTCTTCGGGACAATTGCTTCATATATTCGGCCTTTTCATTCAGGCGGGTCTCTGCTGCCTACACATCGGCCTTATATAGGGCCACCATCTCTTTGACCTCATATGTTGTGTCTAATTTGGACTTCACAGCCTCATATTCTATACCGAAGGTATCCCGTTCTGTGACGGCTGAGCTCAGCTGTACTCGGAGATCGTCATTCAATTGAGACCACTTGTCAGCTTTGTCTTTCGCCACCCGAAGTTGGTTCACAATCGATGCCAGCTTCACCTTAGTGGTTTCCTTCTCTAAAGCCAGCAGGTCTAATTTGCTTTTACACTCGTCGGTCATGGCCTGAACCTCATTCATCTCGCTTCAGAGTGGTCGATCAGCTCGATCTTCTATTGGACCTGCGAGGTTTTATCATTAGTCACCACGACTAGCTCCTCTTTTTTTATCTTTCAGACCTTTACCTTTTTAACCAGGTCGGCATGTTCCCGCTTCAGGGACTAAGCTCCTTCTGAGCCCTGTCCAGCTCGGCCTGAAGATCCCTGACGGCCCCTTCATATTGGTCACTGAGAAGCCTGTGCATATCCTTCTTCTGAATCTGCTCCTTGAACTCGAACTCGAGCTGGTTGATTTCAAAGAGGTACCGAAGGAAGCTCTCATAGTGAAGCACCGAGGCCTACAAAATAACAAAAATAGTAATAGATATCGAAACCTAAGTAAAATTCACAAGAGATGTTGATGCCTTGGCTGGTTCAGCGCCTGAAGTTCCTCGTTGAAGAGACTCGATGTGCCCACCTTATTCATCTTTTCCTGGTCCTCCTCGGTCACCAGACATCAGAGGTAGTTGGCTACGCCAAGGGAGTAGATGAAACCAGAGCATCCTCTAGGATCGTAAGAATAACCGTTCTCTTACAGCCAGGGTCCACGCTCTGAGTGGGAAACTGTTTCACCAGTTTTGGGCTCGAACTCGGCCCTCCAAATTCAGAAGGCGCATCCATCTTCGGGATCTCCAGGTCGCCCAGCCCAGAAAAATCTTCCAAAGTGGTCATGTCCACGCCATCAAATAAGGAGTGAAGAGGATCGTCCGTGCCGTGAACTCTTTCACTTGACTTTTCCTTTCCTGCTTGGACCTCTTCAAGCATGGACTCAGTGTAGGAGGGCATCTCGATGATTTCTATCACACAAGTCGCCTCCTTCGGAACAGAAGTAGCTTCTCGGGGGTCTCAACCCCCGTCTCCATCTAGGCCTCTCGAGTCGGAAGAAGATCGGCCTCATGGATATTTTCCACGATTGTCGCTTGCTCCCCTGCAGGTGTCAATCCATGAGCAACGAAGATGTCATCTTCTTCGGACTCATCCCTGAGCCAGTGAAATGAGTCAGAATCCGGCACGCAGGAGTTGGTGTTTTTCTTGGGCTTACGAGACCGGGAAGCCGCCCTATTTTTTGGCTTCACCTCGAGAACCGGGGAACACGAAGACTTTCTTTTCCTCTTATTCTTATCCCCCGCGGCAGCCCCGATCTGTCCCGTAACGGTGGAATCAACGGGTAAGGGTGTAAGGCCCCGTTAAAATTTCCTAATGATTTACGATTTTAAAGTGTGCCAACGGTATTTGGGAATAACGTGTTTGAGTATTAAAGGAGACCCATGGGATAGAACCACATTATTTTGAAATTAAAATATATGTTTAAGGTGTGTTGGAACATACTAAGGAGTTCTGTAAATGGCAAGAATTTGTGTGGAACAAGTTGGATACATTAAGTGGAAAGGATATCTCAATTCGCACAACATCCTACTTCAAACGTATGCTTCTACCAAACTATAATAACTTAGGAGGTTATCTACCTATCATATTAAATCCCTTTGAGTCTAGTTTCCAACGCTTCAAACCGTTTGTCATTTGGACATTCCTACAAGACGTTATGACCAAATTACCAAAGGCTGGCGGAGGAGTCTGCGGATGCGAAGCATCCGAGGCCGCGTCCGAAAGAAATGCTGGCAGTGAAGTGCTGCCATAGCATCCAGGTCCGCATCCGAGCTTCAAAGAGGAGTGAAGTGGGGATGCGAAGCATCCAGGGCCATATCCGAAACCCAGAATTCTGGGCTTATAAATACAAAATCAGGGGAAGAGAGTATTTTGTGTATTGGGGGTTAGGGTTCTTAATGGTGAAGAGACGCTTTTGAGCTCAAATCAAATCCAATCAACTAAGGTAAGTTGTTAATGATGTTTTGGGTTGATTATTACTCAATATACATGAGTTCTAACATCATTCTTACATCCAAATACTAGATTTCATCATCAAATCCTCAAGAACACAAAAATCACCAAAGTTGTGATTTTTCAAGATTGATCTTCTAGAGGTAATTCACATGCTTCAAACTCGTTTATTATGAGTATTTAGAAGTATTTGAAGCATTTTTTACAAGTTTTAATGGTTGAAAGATTGGATTATAAACTCTAGTTCATGGCATGAATAGTACTTTTGAGAGAATAAGAGAGAGGATGAATGGTAATTTTGGTGATGAAATTTATGAATACAATGAACCTATGGAATTTGTTACTAATATTGGTCCCATTGGATGTTGTTATTGTAGATTGAAGTTGCTTAGTGTAGTGGATCATTGTAGTATCATTAAGGGACAAATTTGAGGTATGTTGGCTAAACTCCTCTCCTAGAATTGAATCCCATGGTATTCATGTAATTTATGTAAGTCCTGAATTGTTCGTTATGAAAGTGGATATTACGAATAAGCTTGTGTTGAAAGATATTTGTTCAATATGTATCCCAAAATGCTTTTATCATGTTATGTTATCAATTGAGAATATGTTCAAAGTATGGGCTATGCATTAATAATGTTGCGACTTCAAGTCAAGTTCAAACGAAGGCTATTATGCCAAATTTTGTGAAACATCTCTATGTGCCTAAGACTCTTAATTGCTCACATATGTACTACAAACCTCGAATTAAATTGTTGTTGTTGTTGATGATGATGATGATGATGTTTGAAAGTGATAAAAGGTGAGCATGAATTACTAAATACGGCTGACTTGCCAAGAATGATTGTCACGACCCAAAATCTCACCCGTCGTGATGGCGCCTATCTCAATACTAGGCAAGCCGAAAATCTCAACAAACCACAATTTCTCTCAAGATTGAAAATATAATATTTAAATACAATACAAACACTTCCCAAAACCTGGTGTCACTGAGTACATGAGAATCTAATATGAATACAAGTCTGGAAAATACTTATACTATAATAGTCTGAGACCAAATACGGTAAACAAAGAGATAGAGAAGGAGAGACAAGGTTTGCGGAACACGACAACAACCTCAAAATCTCCTAAAAATTAACCGCGCGAAAGGATCAATACCCGCTATATCCGGGAACACCTGGATCTACACACGAAGTGCAGGGTGTAGTATGAGTACAACCAACTCAGCAAGTAACAATAATAAATAAGGAACTCAAGATAGTAACGAGCTACACAGTTATGGTTCATTTCCAATAATCCCAACAAAGAATAGACATGCTATCAAATCTGGCAGATTAATGTCAAATCAATTTTTATACAGTTCCTGTTCATGCAATCCGTATATCAATAATCTTTCAGAAATTTCACAACAATGATAGATAGAAACTAAGTACAACAACAAATGGAAATCAAGTACAACCTCTCAGGACAACAATCACTCACTGGGCTCCCAACCCTCTTCACTCCCTGGGCTCCCAGCCCTCATCACTCACTCAATGGGTACCCGTGCTCACTGGGGTGTACAGACTCCGAAGGGGCTCCTACAGCCCAAGCGCTATAATCTGCACGGACAACTCACATGCTACACAGATAACTCACGTGCCATAATATAAATATCTGGATCCGCACGGCCAACTCACGTGCTATAGTATAATATAAGGATCCGCACGGCTAACTCATGTGCTATAGTATAATATAAGGATCTGCACGGCCAACTCACGTGCTATAGTATCAATATCTCACAATCAGGCCCTAGGCCTCACTTTGTCATAAATCTCTCCAGTCTCTCGGGCTCTCAATAATCATGAAATCAGCCCAAACAATAATGATATGATGTATCAATAATAATAACAGAGACTGAGATAAAATGTGCAAGTAAAAACTGAGACCGAGTACATATAGCATTTAGCAGGCAATTCAACAAGTACGCGACCTCTATGGGTCCCCACAGTACTATCACATAGCCTAAGCATTTATTTCTAACATGATTTACAGTCAAATTTTATCAACACATAGAGAGCATATAGCTAACAACAAATTATTCAACTTTACAGTTTCCCGAGACGGACCAAGTCATAATCCCCTCGGTGTATGCCCGTCACCTAGCATGTGCGTCACCTCCAAAATAATCACATGATACCAAAATATGGAGTTTAATACCCTCAGGACCAGATTTAAAACGGTTACTTATCGCAAGCCGTGAAATTCTTATTCCGCAATTTTCTTTCCTCGAGAATTTATCTCCAAATGCCTCAAATCTGGTCATAAATAATTTGTTTCAGTCAATAAAATTTATTGGAATTAATTCCATAAGAAAATAATGATTTTCCATAAAAATTCAAAAATTAGCTCAAATATCGCCAGTGGGGCCCACGTCTCGGAACTCAACAAAAGTTACAAAATCCGGAAGCCCATTCAACCACGAGTCTAACCTTACCAATTTTACCAAAATCTGACCCCAACTCGACCCTTAAATCTTCAATTTAAACCAAGAGGGTTTTCAAATTTTCCCAACTCAATTCACCAATTAAATGATAAAAACAACCATGGATTCGAGTAATTTAACCAATATTGAGTTAAGAATACTTACCTCGTTGTTTCTTCTGAAAATCACCCAAAATCGCCTAAAATCCGAGCTCCAAATCGTCAAAAATTGAAAATGGGACGAAGTCCCATTTTCAGATCTTAAACTCACTGCCCAGGCTTTTCTTCTTCGGGAACGCGGTCAGTGCCTCGCGTTCGCGAAGCACAAAATATCTCCCTTCCAAATTCCTCCTTCGCGAACGCTACATCACCCTCGCGTTTGCGAAGCACAAAATGCCTCTGCCTCAATGCCTTCTACACGAACGCGTTCAACCCATCGCGAACGCGATGTTTTGTTCCCCCTCACTACGCGAACGCGACACCCCCTACGCGAACGCATAGACCAATTGCCTGGGGTCCTCAGCTGCTTCCTCTCTTCTTCGCGAATGCGTAACACCTTTCGCGTTCGCGATGCACACCCAGTCCACCCTTCGCGAATGCGTGCTTCTCTTCGCGAACACGAAGAGCAAATATTGCCTGCCTCTCAGTTCCTCTTCGCAAACGCGAGGCTCCACTCGCGAACACGATGAAGGAAACTAGATGGTGCATCAGAAAAATTCCAGCAGAGTTCCAAGTCCAAAATCCAATCCGTTAACCATCCAAAACTCACCCGAGCCCCTCGGGACCTCGACCAAATATACCAATAAGTCCTAAAACATCATACGGACTTAGTAGAATCCTCAAATCACCTCAAACAACGCTAAAACCATGAATTACATCCCAATTCAAGCCTAATGAACTTTGAAATTTCTAATTTCTACAAACGACTCCGGAACCTATCAAATCACATCCGATTGACCCCAAATTTTGCACACAAGTCATAAATGACATAGCAGAGGTATTCCAATTTTTAAAAATCGGATTCCGACCCCGATATCAAAAAGTCAACCCCCCGGTCAAACTTCTCAAAAATTAAACTTCGGCATTTCAAGCCTAATTCCTCTACGGACTTTCAAATAATATTTCGGACACGATCCTAAGTCCAATCACCATACGGAGCTATTGGAATCATCAAAATTCAAATCCAAGGTCATTTACACATAGGTCCATATCCGGTCCACTTTTCTAACTTAAAATTTTCAATTATGAGACTAAGTATCTTATTTCACTCTGAGTTCCTTCCGGACCCGAACCAACTAATCCGATAAGTCATAAATCAATTGTAAGACATAAATTGAGCAATAAATGGAGAAACTGGGTTATAATATTCAAAATGACCGGCCGGGTCGTTACATTCTCCCCCTCTTAAACAAACGTTCGTCCTCGAACGTGTTTAGAAATATATCTGGAGTCTCAAATAAGTGTGGATATTTGTTCCGCATTTCCTGCTCAGTCTCCCAAGTAGCTTCTCCGACTGGCTGGCCTCTTCACTGCACCTTCACTGATGCTATGTTCTTTGACCTCAATTTTCAAACCTGCCGGTCTAAAATAGCCACCGGCTCCACATCATAAGTCAAATTACCGTCCAACTGTACTGTACTGAAATCCAGAATGTGAGACGGATCCACGACATACTTTCAGAGGAAGGATATATGGAACACTGGATGAACACCTGATAGACTAGGTGGCAAAGCAAGTTCATAAGCCACCTCCCCAATTTTCTTAAGTATCTCAAAAGGCCCAATATACCGAGGGCTCAACTTGCCCTTTTTCCCGAACCTTAACACACCCTTCATGGGTGAAATCTTGAGCAGAACCTTCTCCCCAACCATGTGAACAACATCACGAACCTTCCTGTCAGCATAACGTTTCTGTCTAGACTGTGCCGTGCGAAGCCATTCCTGAATCACTTTCACCTTCTCTAAAGCATCCTGAACCAAGTCAGTACCTAATAGCCTAACCTGACCCAGCTCAAACCAACCCACCGGAGATCGACACCGTCTCCCATATAAAGCTTCATACGGAGCCATCTGAATGCTTGACTGGTAGCTATTATTGTAAGCAAACTCTGCGAGTGGCAGAAATTGATCCCAAGAACCCCCAAAATCAATGACTCAAGCGCGTACCATATCCTCTAATATCTAAATAGTGCGCTCGGACTGTCCGTCCATCTGAGGGTGAAATGCTGTACTCAACTGAACATGTGTGCCCAATTCTCGCTACAGTGCCCTCCAAAACTATGAGGTAAATTGCGTACCCCGATCTGAAATAATGGACACCGGCACACCATGTAGGCGAACAATCTCGAGAATATAAATCCCAGCCAACCGCTCCGAAGAATAATTAGTACCGACTGGAATAAAATGCGTAGATTTGTTCGACCGATATACTATCACCCAAACAGCATCAAACTTTCTCAAAGTTCGTGGGAGTCCAACTACGATGTCCATGGTAATATGCTCCCACTTCCACTCCAGAATTTCAAGTCTTTGTAGCAATCCGCCCGGTCTCTGGTGCTCGTACTTTACCTGTTGACAATTTAAACACTAAGATACAAACCCAACTATATCTTTCTTCACCCGCCTCCACCAATAGTGTTGCCTCAAATCCTGATACATCTTTGCGACGCTTGGATGAATAGAGCACCGCGAACTGTGAGCTTCCTGGAGGATCAGCTCACGAAAACCACCTAGATTAAGGCATACATAGCCTGTCCTGCATCCGTAATACACCGTCGTCTCCAATAGTGAATTCCTTGGCATCACCGTGCTAAACCGTGTCCTTAAGAACAAGCAGATGTGGATCATCATACTGACGCTCTCTGATGCGATCATATAAAAAAGACCGAGAAACCACATAAGCCGAAACTCGATCCAGCTCGGAAATATCCAATCTAAAAAACTGATTAGCCAAGGCCCGAACCTCCAAGGCTAAAGGCCTCTCTTTTACCGGTAAGTATGCTAAGCTGCCCAAACTCTCTGCCTTACGACTCAAGGCATCGACCACCATATTGGCCTTTCCAGGATGATAGAGTATATTGATATCATAATCCTTAAGCAACTCCAACCACCTTCACTACCGCAAGTTAAGATCCTTCTGTTTAAACAAATGTTGTAGACTCCGATGATCGGTATATACCTCATACTAGACACCGTACAAGTAATGCCGCCAAATTTTCAAGGCATGAACAATAGCTGCTAACTCAAGATCGTGGACTGGATAATTCTTCTCATGTACCTTTAACTATCTGGACGCATAGGCAATCACCCTACCGTCTTGCATAAGTTCTGCACCGAGACCAATCTGCGACGTGTCACAATACACAGTATAAGAGTCTAAACCTGTATGCAACACCAATACTGGAGCTGTAGTCAAAGCTGTCTTGAGCTTCTGAATGCTTTCTTCACATTCATCCGACCACCTGAACGGAGCACCTTTCTGGGACAATTTAGTCATAGGCGATGCAATAGATGAGAAACCCTCCACAAAACGACGATAATAACCGGCCAAGCCGAGAAAACTCCGAATCTCAGTAACTGAGGATGGTCTGGGCCAATTCTGAACTACCTCTATTTTCTTCGGATCCACCTTAATACCTTCACTGGACACTATATGTCCCAAGAATGCCACCGAACTAAGCCAGAACTCACACTTAGAGAATTTGGCATAAAGTTTCTCCTCTCCCAGCCTCTGTAATACAATACCCAGGTGTTGTGCATGATCCTCCTAGCTACGTGAGTACACCAGAATATCATCAATGACTACCACGACAAATACATCAAGATATGGCTGAAATACATTATTCATCAAATGCATAAATATTGCAGGGGCATTGGTTAGCCCAAAAGACATCACAAGAAATTCATAGTAGCCATAACGAGTCCTGAATGCCGTCTTTAGAATATCTAAATCCCGAATTTTTAATTGGTGATACCAGACCTCAAATCAATTTTGGAGAACACCCTCGCTCCCTGAAGCTGGTCAAATAAATCATCAATACACGACAATGGATATTTATTCTTGATTGTAACTTTGTTCAAATGCATATAATCAATGCACATCCGTATAGTACCATCTTTCTTTTTCACAAACAGAACCGGTGCACCCCGAGGTGACACACTAGGCCTAATAAACCCTTTTTCAAGGAGTTCTTGAAGTTACTCTTTCAATTCTTTTAACTCCGCTGGTGCCATATGATATGGAGGAATAGAAATGGGCTGAGTGCCCTGCACCAAATAAATACCGAAATCAATATCCCTGTCAGGTGGCATACCCGGCAGGTCTGTAGGAAATACATCCGAAAATTCTCGCACGACCGGTACTGAATCAATAGTAGGAGCATCTGCATCAACATCTCTCACAAAGTCCAAATATGACAAGCATCCCTTTCCAACCATACGTTGGGCCTTCAAATAAGAAATTACCCTGCTAGGAACAAGATCTAGAGAACCCCTCCATTCAACCTTTGGCAACCCCGACATCGTCAACGTCACGATTTTTGCGTGACAGTCCAGAATAGCATGACATGGAGACAACCAATCCATACCCAGGATTACATCGAAATCAACCATACCGAGTAATAACAGATCAACTCTAGTCTCCAGTTCCCCAATAGTTACCACACACGACCGATACACACGATCCACAGTAATAATATCGCCCACCGGTGTAGATACACAAACAGGTGAAATTAAGGACTCACAGGGCATATCCATATAATGAGCAAAATACGATGATACATATGAATAAGTGGAACCAGGGTCAAATAATATAGAAGCCTCCTTGTGGCACACTGAAACAATACTTGTGATCACTGCGTCTGAGGTAACGACATCTGGCCTGGCAGGAAAAGCATAGAATCGAGCCTGTCCGCCTCCTGATCGGCCTCCCCCTCTTTGGCGACCCCTAGCTGCCTGACCCCCACCCCAAGATGGCAGGGCGGGTGGTGTAACTGCTGGTGCTAGTGCCGTCGGTCGAGAACTCTGCTGTGAAACCCCACTAAATAGCCTAGGACACTCTCTGTTGAAATGACCAAATTCTCCGCACTCGAAACAACCCTTCCTCTGACGGAACTACTGCTCCTGATACCCCGAAGGATGACCTGCAGAAGTCTGTGCAGATGAGGCATGATGAGAACTCTGCGCTGGTAGTGCACTGAATAAAGACTGGCCTGAGTGAACACTGTAAGAACCATGGCTAGCTGATGCACCACGATGAGCTAGATGACCCGTCTGAGCGTGTTTGTAAGAATGACCCCTACCACGGTGAAAATGACCCCCTGAAGGAACACCGCTGTAATCACCCGGACCACGAGGCCTCTTAACCTCTCTCTCTCCACGTTCCTGGCTACAAACCATCTCTATCTGCCGAGCAATGTCCATTACCTCATCAAACGTAGTACAAAATACTCTCTCCCTAGTCATAAGTAACCGTAACTGATATGTGATTCCATCAATGAACCTCCTAATCCTCTCCCTATTAGTGGGAACCAACCAGACTGCGTGACAAGCCAACTCAAAAAATTTCATCTCGTACCACGTCACAGACATATCACCTTGGCGGAGCTGCTCAAACTTTCTGCGCAACTCTTCTCTACGGGACTGTGGTACGAACTTCTCCAAAAAGACCATGGAGAACCGATGCCAAGTAAAGGGTGCTGCGCTAACAAGCCTACGTCTCTCGAAAGTCTCCCACCATCTGAATGCAGACCCAGAAAACTTAAAAGTAGTGAATGAGACCCTACTGGTCTCCAGAATACCCGTTGTCTGAAGCATCCATTGACACCTATCCAAAACATCCTGAGCATCCTATGAATCAGTACCGCTAAATGGTGGAGGTCGAAGCCTCTCAAATCTCTCAAGTCTCATCTGCTCATCATCTACCATAACAGGAACTACCGGGGCCTGAGCAGTTGCAACCGTCTGGGCTGGTAGTGCCCCCGGTATCTGAAGTCCCTGTACTACCTGGTCTGGAGTACGGGCAATGGGGGTATGAGTACCTCCCCCAGCCTGAGAAGTGGCAAGTGCGGCCTGAGCCGAAACCACCTGAGCAAGACCAGTGCAGGCTGCCAATATCTGGGCCAAAGTCTCCTGAATGCATGCAATCTCAATGGGCACAGCTAGTGCCTGAGCTGATCCTGTCGGCTCAACTATATGTGGAATCTTCTCCTGAGCTGGAATAACTGGTGGTACTACACGTGCTGTTCCAACTGTGGTTCGAGCTACACCTCGACCTCTACCTCGGCCCCGGCCTCTCGCGGCCCTAACTGGTGGCTGACCATCCGATCCGGTAGTATGTGTCCTCACCATCTGTTAGAGAATAGAATAGCAGAAATTTAGTTTCCAAAATCAACAAATTAGCACGATAGAATACAAGAAAGTGAAATTTTCCTAAGGGTTCTGCAGCCTCTCGAAGATAAGTACAGACGTCTCCGTACCGATCCGCAAGACTCTACTAAACCTGCTCATGACTCGTGAGACCTATGTAACCTAGGCTCTGATACCAACTTGTCACGACCCAAAATCTCACCCGTCGTGATGTCGCCTATCTCAATATTGGCAAGCCGCAAATCTCAACAAACCACAATTTCTCTCAAGATTGAAAATATAATATTTAAATACAATATAAATACTTCCCAAAACCTGGTGTCACTGAGTACATGAGCATCTAATATGAATACAAGTCTGAAAAATACTCATACTATAATAGTCTGAGACCAAATACGGTAAACAAAGAGATAGAGAAGGAGAGACAAGGTCAGCGGAACACGACATCTACCTCAAAATCTCCTGAAAATCAACTGCTCGAAAGAATCAACACCCGCTATGTCCAGGAACTCCTGGATCTGCACACGAAGTACAAGGTGTAGTATGAGTACAACCAACTCAGCAAGTAACAATAATAAATAAGGAACTGAAGATAGTAATGAGCTACACAGTTATGGTTCATTTCCAATAATCCCAACAAAGAATAGACATGCTATCAAATCTGGAAGATTAATGTCAAATCAATTTTTATACAGTTCCTGTTCATGAAATCCGTATATCAACAATCTTTCAGAAATTTCACAACAATGACAGATAGCAACTAAGTGCAACAACAAATGAAAATCAAGTATAACCTCTCAGGACAACAATCACTCACTGGGCTCCTAGCCCTCATCACTCCCTGGGCTCCCAGCCCACATCACTCACTCAATGGGTACCCGCGCTCACTGGGGGGTGTATAGACTCCGGAGGGGCTCCTACAGCCCAAGCGCTATAATCTGCACAGACAACTCACGTGCTGCACGGACAACTCACGTGCCATAATATAAATATCTGGATCCGCACGGCCAACTCACGTGTTGCACGGCCAACTCACGTACCATAGTATAATATAAGGATCCGCACGGCCAACTCACGTGCTATAGTATAATATAAGGATTCGCACGGCCAACTCACGTGCTATAGTATAATATAAGGATCTGCACGGCCAACTCACGTGCTACACGGACACCTCACGTGCTATAGTATCAATATCTCACAATCATGCCCTCGGCCTCACTCAGTCATAAATCTCTCCAGTCTCTCAGGCTCTCAATAATCATGAAATCAGCCCAAACAACAATGATATGATGTATCAATAATAATAACAGAGACTGAGATAAAATGTGCAAGTAAAAACTGAGACTGAGTACATATAGCATTTAGCAGGCAATTCAACAAGTACGCGACCTCTGTGGGTCCCAACAGTACTATCACATAGCCTAAGCATGATTTCTAACATGATTTATAGTCAAATTTTATCAACACATAGAGAGCATATAGTTAACAACAAATTATTCAACTTTACAGTTTCCCGGGACGGACCAAGTCACAATCCCCTCGGTGCACGCCCACACGCCCGTCACCTAGCATATGCGTCACCTCCAAAATAATCACATGATACCAAAATCTGGGGTTTAATACCCTCAGGACCAGATTTAAAACTGTTACTTACCTCAATCCGTGAAATTCTTATTCCGCAAATTCCTTTCCTCGTGAATTGGTCTCCAAACGCCTCAAATCTGTTCATAAATAATACGTTTCAGTCAATAAAATTCATTGAAATTAATTCCAAGAAAATAAAGATTTTCTGTAAAAATCCGAACATTAGCTCAAATATCGCCTGTGGGGCCCACATCTCGAAACTCGGCAAAAGTTACAAAATTCGGAAGCCCATTCAACCATGAGTCTAACCATACCACTTTTACCAAAATTCGACCCTAACTCGACCCTCAAATCTTCAATTTAAACCAAGAGGGTTTTCAAATTTCCCAACTCAATTCACAAATTAAATGATAAAAACAACCATGGATTCGGGTAATTTAACCAATATTGAGTTAAGAACACTTACCCCGTTGTTTCCTCTTAAAATCACCCAAAATCGCCTCAAATCCGAGCTCCAAATCGTCAATAATTGAAAATGGGACGAAGTCCCATTTTCAGAACTTAAACTCACTGCTCAGGCTTTTCTTCTTCGCGAAGGCGGTCAGTGCCTCGCGTTCGCGAAGCACAAAATATCTCCATTCCAAATTCCTCCTTCGCGAACGTGACATCACTCTCGCGTTCGCGAAGCACAAAATGCCTCTGCCTTAATGCCTTCTACGCGAACGCGTTCAACCCATCGCGAACGCGATGCTTCGTTCCCCCTCACTACACGAACGTGACACCCCCTACGCAAACGCGTAGACCAATTGCTTGGGGTCCTCAGCTGCTTCCTCTCTTCTTCGCGAATGCGTAACACCTCTCGTGCTCGCGATGCACACCCAGTCCACCCTTTGCGAACGCGTGCTTCTCTTCCTTAACGCGAAGAGCAAATATTTCCAGCCTCTTAGTTCCTCTTCGTGAACGCGAGGCTCCACTCGCGAACGCGATGAAGGAAACCAGATGGTGCATCAGAAAAATTCCAGCAGAGTTCCAAGTACAAAATCTAACTCGTTAACCATCTAAAACTCACCCGAGCCCCTCGGGACCTCGAACAAATATAGCAACAAGTCCTAAAATATCATACGGACTTAGTCGAATCCTCAAATCACCTCAAACAATGCTAAAACCATGAATTACACCCCAATTCAAACCTAATAAACTTTGAAATTTCTAATTTCTATAAATGACTCCGGAACCTATCAAATCACGTCCGATTGACCTCAAAATTTTCACACAAGTCATAAATGACATAGCAGAAGTATTCCAATTTTCAGAACCGGATTCCGACCCCGATATCAAAAAGTCAACCCCCGGTCAAACTTCTCAAAATTAAACTTTCGGCATTTCAAGGCTAATTCCTCTACGGACTTCCAAATAATATTCCGGACACGCTCCTAAGCCCAAAATTACCATACAGAGCTATTGGAATCATCAAAATTCAAATCCTAGGTCATTTACACATAGGTCCATATCCGGTCTACTTTTCTAAATTAAATTTTTAATTATGAGACTAAGTGTTTCATTTCACTCCGAATTCCTTCCGAACCTGAACCAACTAACCTGATAAGTCATAAATAAATTGCAAGACATAAACTGAGCAGTAAATGGGGGAACAGAGTTATAATATTTAAAATGACCGGCCGGGTCGTTACAATATTTTTTTTATAATTGTTGCCACTACTTCCAATGAAATGAAAAGATGGGAAATAAGTATGAAATGAGATCATTGGTATAAAAAGGTTGATGTCTCGAATGAGAAGGCCTAGCCGATCGGGTCGTGATCGGACACCATGCCGCACACATGGTGGTGATTATGCTGGAAATTACGATTTTGGTTGATGTCTCAAAATGAGATGGCCTAGCCGATTGGGTCATGATCGGACTTCATGGTAAAAGTACGATGATATTGGTATTATTAATATTGGTATCATGAACGGTGGCATATTGGTACTAAAGACCTCCCAACTTAAGATATGAAAATTTATTTGAACATTGTCTTGATCTTAATTTGAGGTTTGATGTTGTTTGAGACTTCCACTGATATTATGATTGTTCTTACTTGTATTATTAATTATTCTATTGAGCGGGTGTTTTGTCATTCATACTAGTACTATTCCACATGTACTAACATCCATTTTTGCTGGGGGCGCTGCATCTTCAATGTGTAGGTGGTTCCATAGCAGGAGACACTGATCAGTGATAGCGGTACACCCTCTTCCCAGCAGACTTGGTGAGCCCCACTTCATTTCTGGGTCATGTATCTTTTGTTCCTTGTGTATTGTGTTTGAGGTATAGCCGGGGCCTTATTTCCGGCATTATCATAATACTTTTCTGTATCCATTAGAGGCTCTGTAGACATAGTGTGGGTTGTATATTGTTGCTGGGAAAGTAAAACTAGTTATGTTGTGCTTGGATTGCTTGTTCCACTACAGACTATGAAAAACGTCTGCAAAGTTGAGACTTTAAAATGATGAAACTATTGGAAATGAATTGGTATTGTAGACATGATCACCTTATTGTCTAATTAATGAAAATATTTATTCTCTTTATTCAAGGATGAGTTTGGGTAGAAGGAATCTAATAAGCTTGCTCGGCCGAGTTCACTTGGTTGAGCACCGGTCCTGCTCCCCGAGTTCGGGGCATGACAAACTTGGTATCAGAGCCTAAGGTTTTAAAGTGTCCTAGGATGTCTCGGAGCCATGTCTAGTAGAGTCCTTCTTATCAGTGTGTTATCGACCACATCTATAACTAGGAGGTTACATGGGCATTTAGGAATAATACCTTTCTTTCATGTTCTCGATCGTGCGATAGAGCTGATTGTAAGATTGTCTATCCTTTAACTCGTGCTTTGCTCTAACTTTCAGTATATGGCACCTAAGAAGGCACGAACTGGCCAAAGGGCCAATGTCACCCCAAGAGTGGCAGTTGATTCTATATTTAATGATGCGGGTGAGCACCCAAGGAGTGAGAATATTCCTCCAGTTACTACACTGCCTGATTCTGCTATAACTGATCAGACCGTACTTGTCCCTACACCTACTGAGGGTGCAACGGTCCCTCCAACTGATATTCCAATCCTACCTCCAATTCCAACTTCCAATTTTGGTGTTTCTGATGTTGATGTTAGGGGAGCCATACAGATGTTGGTTCAGATAGTGGCTTCCCAGGCCCAGAGATCAAATGTTGCACCCACTTCTTCTAGTCAGCCGGGGGATTCTGCTAGTTCCAGGGTGAACGGGTTTCTCCAGTTGGATCCTCCAGTGTTCAGAGGTACTAACCCAGATGAGGACCCCCAGGACTTCATTGATGAGATGCACAAGACTCTCCGAGTTATGCGTGCTACTGAGACAGAGGCAGTGGAGTTAGCCTCCTACCACCTAAAAGAGGTTGCATATTCTTGGTTTAAGCTATGGGATGAGTCCCGTGAGGAGGGGAGCCCTCCGGCAAGGTGGGGTGAGTTTGCTGATGCATTCATTGATCATTTCTTTCCTGCTGAGATTAAGGAATCCCATGCTACTGAGTTTGAGAACCTGAGGCAAGGTAGCCTGAGTGTGTGGGATTACCATATTAGATTCGCGTACCTGTCCAAGTATGTTATTTACATATTGCCCAATTTTGAGGCTAGAGTGCGCTAGTTTGTGCAGGGACTTAGTTCCTTGGTAATTAATGAGGCTGCTACAACTGCCTTGAATTTTGATATGAACTATGGTAAGATGGTGGCATTCGCTCAAGCCACAGAGCCTCGCAAATTGAAGAACAGAATGGAGCGAGAGGGTGACAATAAGGCCCGGTATGCGGGAAACATGGGTGGTTTTTCTAATGGTGGAAAGTCAACATTCAAGGAAGGGTCGTCAGAGCCATCTCATTCCTTTGCTCAGTCTTCGGCTAGTGCACCGCCATCAGGGCCCAGTCAGCAGCAACAATGGAGTCATTTCAGGTCGAGTTAGGGCAACAGGGGCTCCTATTAATAGAGTCGTCATGGTGGTAGATTCCAGCAGCGGCGGAGGCCTCCATGCCCTAGGTGTGGAAAGATGCACTTAGGAATATGGTACATGGACTTACCCATATGCTATGGATGTGGATTGAGAGGTCACATTCAGAGGGATTATCGTTCGTCCCACTAGGGTGCGGGCAAGGGCCCAGCACAGCTAGCCAGTTCTGAAGCTACTACATCCGCAACACCTTCTCCAGCTCGAGGCACTCCAACACCCGCAGGGCGTGGTGTAGCTAGGGGTAGAGCATAGAGTTCGGGAGGATCTGACCGTTTCTATACTACGAGGGGTCGCCAGAATTTAGAGGCTTCTCCCGATGTTGTCACAGGTATATTGATTGTCCAATCCCATGATGTGTATGCTCTTATTGATCTAGGTTCCACTTTGTCATATGTCACTCCTTATGTTGCTATGGAATTTGGGATAGAATCGGAACAGCTTCATGAGCCGTTCTCTGTATCTACCCCGGTTGGTGAGTCTATTTTGGCCTCGCAGGTTTATAGGGATTGTGTTATCACGTTTCATGGTCGGGACACCATGGCTGATCTTATGGAAATAGGAATGGTCAATTTTGATGTGATAATGGGGATGTATTGGCTTTATTCTTGTTTTTCCAAGCTTGATTGCCGAACCAGGACTGTTAGGTTCGAATTTCAAAATGAGCCAGTTATTGATTGGAAGAGTGATGATGTAGTGCCGAAGGGTAGGTTTATTTCCTACCTTAAGGCCATGAAAATGATCAACAAGGGGTGTACTTACCATTTGGTCCGGGTTATGGACACTGATGCTGAGGCACCTACACTTGAGTCCGTGCTTGTTGTGAATGAATATTTGTGAGTCTTTCCGAAAGAGCTCCCTGGGATCCCACCAGACAAGGAGATTGATTTTGGGATTGAGGTAATGCCAGATACGCATCCTATATCTATTCCACCCTACATAATGGCATTGACAGAATTGAAGGAACTAAAGGAGCAGCTGAAGGACTTGTTAGAAAAGGGTTTCATCCGGCTGAGTGTATCGCCTTTGGGAGCACCAGGCCTTCATGGGTATGAGGGTGGTTCGGACTTTTTGGGTTGAATAATGCACCGGAAAGTAAATTAAAAATTTTGGCGGAGTAGCGCATTTATGCGGTCCATTATGCGACCGCATAATCACTCTGCGGGCCGCATAATGGCCGTAGAAGTGAGCAGGAGAAGGGCCAGTCTGGGGGCAATTATGTGGTCGATTATGCGACCACATAATCGATATACGGACCGCATATCGGTCGCATAATCCCTCTTGGGTTTTTGCAGAGGGAGTTCTGCGGTGAATTATGCGACCGCAAAATGAGTATGCAGACCGCATACTGGTCGCATACCTGGGCCGAAAGTTCAGGCGCCTGAGGGCCATTTCTGCGGTCACTTTGTGGACGCATAACCATTATGCGGTCGCATATGCGACCGTAGACCAGTGTCGGGTCACCCATTTTCTTAATTTAAAACCCAACCCCCATTCCGTTAAAACACCCCTTTAATGTATTTTGAAGCTCATTTCTGATATTTCTAGTGTGAGAGAGAGATGGTTCTAGAGGGAGGGCCTAATTTTCATCAATTTATCTTCAACCATCACTCAAAGCCTTGGAAATATTCAAGTAAAGCACCAAAATTCTTCACTCTAAAAGGTAAGGCTTCATCACCCCAGCTCTTAATTTCAAACATAGCTATAATGGGGTATTAGTGTGATACTTCATGGGTATGAGGGTGGTTAGGACTTTTTGGGTTGAACAATGCACCGGAAAGTAAAGGAAAATTTTTGGCAGAGTAGCGCGTTGATGCGGTCCATTATGCGACCGCATAATCACTCTGCGGGCCGCATAATGGCCGCAGAAGTGAGCAGGAGATGGGTCAGTCAGGGGGCAATTATGTGGTCGATTATTCGACCGCATAATCGATATGCTGACTGCATATCGGTCGCATAATCCCTCTTGGGTTTTTGCAGAGGGAGTTCTGCGGTGCATTATGCGACCTCAGAACGAGTATACGGACGCATACCTGGGCTGAAAGTTCAGGCCCGTGGGGGCTATTTCTGCGGTCACTTTGCGGACCGCATAAAAATTATGCGGTCGCATATGCGATCGCAGACCTATGTCTGGGCACTCATTTTCTTAATTTAAAACCCGACCCCCATTCCGTTAAAATACCCCTTTAGTCTATTTTGAAGCTCATTTCTGATATTTCTAGTGTGAGAGAGAGAGGGTTCTTGAGGGAGGGCCTAATAATCAATTGATCTTCAAGCATCACTCAAAGCCTTGGAAATATTCAAGTAAAGCACCAAAAGTCTTCACCCTAAAAGGTAAGGCTTCATCACCCAAGCTCTTAATTTCAAACATAGCTATAATGGGGTATTAGTGTAATACTTCATGGGTATGAGGGTGGTTCGGACTTTTTGGGTTAAACAATGCACCGGAATGTAAAGGAAAATTTTTGGCAGAGTAGAGCGTTTATGCGGTCCATTATGCGATCGCATAATCACTCTGCGAGCCGCATAAAAGCCGCAGAAGTAAACAGGAGAAGGGCCAGTCTGGGGGCAATTATGCAGTCGATTATGCGACCGCATAATCGATATGCGGACCCCATATAGGTCGCATAATCCGTCTTGGGTTTTTGTAGAGGGAGTTTTGCGGCGCATTATGCGACGGCAAAATGAGTATGTGGACCGCATACTGGTCGCATACCTGTGCCGAAAGTTCAGGGCCCTGAGGGCCATTTCTGCGGTCACTTTGCGGATTGCATAACCATTATGCAGTCGCATATGCGACCGCAGACCTGTGTCGGGGCACCCATTTTCTTAATTTAAAACTCGACCCCCATTCCGTTAAAACACCCCTTTAGTCTATTTTGAAGCTCATTTTCGATATTTCTAGTGTGAGAGAGAGAGGGTTCTAGAGGGAGGGCCTAATTTTTATTAATTGATCTTCAACCATCACTCAAAGCCTTGGAAATATTCAAGTAAAGCACCAAAATTATTCACCTGAAAAGGTAAGGCTTCATCACCCCAGCTCTTAATTTCAAACATAGCTATAATGGGGTATTAGTGTGATACTTCATGGGTATGAGGGTGGTTCGGATGTTTGGGTTGAACAATGCACCAGAAAGTAAAGGAAATTTTTTGGCGGAGTAGCGCATTTATGCGACCGCATACTCACTCGACGGGCCGCATAATGGCCGCAGAAGTGAGGAGGAGAAGGGCAATTATGCGGTCGATTATGCGACCGCATAATCGATATGCAGACCGCATATCGGTCACATAATCCCTTTGGGTTTTTGCAGAGGGAGTTCTGCGGTGCATTATACGACCGCAGAGTGAGTATGAGGACAATATACTGGTCGCGTACCTGGGCCGAAAGTTCAGACCCTTGATGGCCATTTCTGCGGTCACTTTGCGGACCGCATAACCATTATGCGGTCCATATGCGACTGCATGCCTGTGTCGGGGCACCCATTTTCTTAATTTAAAACCCGACCCCCATTCCATTAAAATACCTCTTTAGTCTATTTTGAAGCTCATTTATGATATTTCTAGTATGAGAGAGAGGGTTCTAGAGAGAGTGCCTAATTTTCATCAATTGATCTTCAACTATCACTCAAAGCCTTGGAAATATTGAAGTAAAGCACAAAAATTCTTCACCCTATAAGGTAAGGCTTCATCACCCCAGCTCTTAATTTCAAACATAGCTATAATGGGGTATTAGTGTGGTACTTCATGGGTGTGAGGGTGGTTCGGACTTTTTCGGTTCAACAATGCACCGGAAGGTAAAGGAAAGTTTTTGGCGGAGTAGCGCGTTTATGCAGTCCATTATGCGACCGCATATCACTCTGCGAGCCGCATAATGGCTGCAGAAGTGAGCAGGAGACGGGCCAGTATGGGGACAATTATGCGGTCGATTATGCGACCGCATATCGGTCGCATAATCCCTCTTGGGTTTTTGCAGAGGGAGTTCTGCGATGCATTATTCGACCGCAGAACGAGTATGCAGACCGTATACTGGTAGCATACCTGGGCCGAAAGTTCAGGCCCCTGAGGGCCATTTCTACCGTCACTTTGCGGACTGCATAACCATTATGCGGTCGCATATGCAACCACACACCTGTGTCGGGGCACCCATTTTCTTAATTTCCCGACCCCCATTCCGTTAAAACACCCCTTTAGTCTATTTTGAAGCTCATTTCTGATATATCTAGTGTCATAGAGAGAGGGTTCTAGTGGGAGGGCCTAATTTTCATCAATTTATCTTCAAGCATCACTCAAAGCCTTGGAAATATTCAAGTAAAGCACCAAAATTCTTCACCCTTAAAGGCAAGGCTTCATCACCCCAGCTCTTAATTTTAAACATAGCTATAATGGGGTATTAGTGTGATACTTCATGGGTATAAGGGTGGTTCGAGCTTTTTGGGTTAAACAATACACCGGAAAGTGAAGGAAAAGTTTTGGCGGAGTAGCGCGTTTATGCGGTCCATTATGCGACCGCATAATCACTCTACGGGCCGCATAATGGCCGCAGAAGTGAGCAGGAGAAGGGCCAGTCTGGGGGAAATTATGCGGTCGATTGTGCGACCGCATATCGGTCACATGTTTTTGCAGAAGGAGTTCTGCGGTGCATTATGCGACTGCAGAACGAGTATGCGGACCGCATTCTGGTCGCATGTCTGGGCCGAAAGTTCAGGCCCCTGAGGGCCATTTCTGCGGTCACTTTGCGGACCGCATAGCCATTATGCGGTCGCATATGCGACCGCAGACCTGTGTCGGGGCACCCATTTTCTTAATTTAAAACCCGACCCCTATTCCATTAAAACACCCCTTTAGTCTATTTTGAAGCTCATTTCTAATATTTCTAGTGTGAGAGAGAGGGTTCTAGAGAGAGGGCCTAGTTTTCATCAATTGGGCTTCAACCATCACTCAAAGACTTGGAAATATTCAAGTAAAGCACTAAAATTCTTCAACCTAAAAGGTAAGGCTTCATCACCCCAGCTCTTAATTTCAAACATAGCTATAATGTGGTATTAGTGTGATACTTCCTAGGTATGAGGGTGGTTCGGAATTTTTGGGTCGAACAATGCACCCAAAAATGAAGGAAAATTTTTGGCGGAGTAGCGCGTTTATGCGGTCCATTATGCGACCGCATAATCATTCTGCGGGCCGCATAATGGCCGCATAAGTGAGAAGGAGAAGGGCCGGTCTGGGGGCAATTATGCGGTCTATTATGCGACCGCATATCAGTCGCATAATCCCTCTTGTTGTTTTTGCAGAGGGAGTTCTGCGGTGCATTCTGCGACCGCAAAACTAGTATGCGGACCGCATACTGGTCGCATACCTGGGCCGAAAGTTCAGGCCCCTGAGGGCCATTTCTGCGGTCACTTTGTGGACCGCATAACCATTATGCGATCGCATATGCAACCGCACACCTGTGTCGGGGCACCTATTTTTTTAATTTAAAACCCGACCCCCATTCCGTTAAAACACCCCTTTAGTCTATTTTGAAGCTCATTTCTAATATTTCTAGTGTGAGAGAGAGGGTTCTAGAGAGAGGGCCTAGTTTTCATCAATTGAGCTTCAACCATCACTCAAAGACTTGGAAATATTTAAGTAAAGCACCAAAATTCTTTACCCTAAAAGGTAAGGCTTCATTACCCCAGCTCTTAATTTCAAACATAGTTATAATGGGGTATTAGTGTGATACTTCATGGGTATGAGGGTGATTCGGACTTTTTGGGTTGAACAATGCACCGGAAAGTAAAGGAAATTTTTTTGCGGAGTAGCGCGTTTATGCAGTCCATTATGCGACCGCATAATCACTCTGCGGGACGCATAATGGCCGCAGATGTGGGCAGGAGAAGGGCCAGTCTGGGGGCAATTATGCGACCGCATAATCAATATGCGGACCGCATATCAGTCGCATAATCCCTCTTGGCTTTTTGCAGAGGGAGTTCTGCGGTGTATTATGCGACCGGAGAATGAGTATGCAGACCGTATACTGGTAGCATACCTGAGCCGAAAGTTGAGGCCCCTGAGGGCGATTTCTGCGGTCACTTTGCGGATGCGACCGCACACCTGTGTCGGGGAACCCATTTTCTTAATTTAAAACCCGACCCCCATTCCCTTAAAACACCCCTTTAGTCTATTTTGAAGCTCATTTTTGATATATCTAGTGTGATAGAGAGAGGGTTCTAGTGGGAGGGCCTAATTTCCATCAAATGATATTCAAGCATTACTCAAAGCCTTGGAAATATTCAAGTAAAGCACCAAAATTCTTCATCCTAAAACGTAAGGATTTATCACCCCAGCTCTTAATTTTAAACATAGCTATAATGGGGTATTAGTGTGATACTTCATGGGTGTGAGGGTGGTTTGGACTTTTTGGGTTGAAAAATGCACCGGAAAGTGAAGGAAAAGTTTTGGCGGAGTAGCGCGTTTATGCGGTCCATTATGCGACCGCATAATCACTCTGCGGGCCGCATAATCGCTGCAGAAGTGAGCTGGAGAAGGGCCAGTCTGGGGGCAATTATGCGGTCGATTGTGCGACCACATAATCGATATGCGGACCGTATATCGGTCGCATATTTTTGTAGAGGGAGTTCTACGGTGCATTATGCGACTGCAGAACGAGTATGCAGACCGCATACTGGTCGCATATCTGGGTCGAAAGTTCAGGCCTCTGAGGGCCATTTCTGCGGTCACTTTGCGGACCGCATATCCATTGCGGTCGCATAAGCGACCACAGACCTGTGTCGGGGCACCCATTTTCTTAATTTAAAATCCGACCCACATTCCGTTAAAACACCCCTTTAGTCTATTTTGAAGCTCATTTCTGATATTTCTAGTGTGAGAGAGAGAGGGTTCTAGAGGGGGCCTAATTTTTATCAATTGATCTTCAAGCAGCACTCAAAGCCTTGAAAATATTCAAGTAAAGCACCAAAATTCTTCACCCTAAAAGGTAAGGCTTCATCACCCCAGCTCTTAATTTCAAACATAGCTATAATGTGGTATTAGTGTGATACTTCCTAGGTATGAGGGTGGTTCGGAATTTTTGGGTCGAACAATGCACCCAAAAATGAAGGAAAATTTTTGGCGGAGTAGCGCGTTTATGCGGTCCATTATGCGACCGCATAATCATTCTGTGGGTCGCATAATGGCCGCAGAAGTGAGAAGGAGAAGGGCCGGTCTGGGGGCAATTATGCGGTCTATTATGCGACCGCATATCGGTCGCATAATCCCTCTTGTTATTTTTACAGAGGGAGTTTTGCGGTGCATTTTGCGACCACAAAACTAGTATGCGGACCGCATACTGGTCGCATACCTAGGCCGAAAGTTCAGGCCCCTGAGGGCCATTTCTGCGGTCACTTTGTGGACCGCATAACCATTATGCGATCGCATATGCAACCGCACACCTGTGTCGGGGCACCCTTTTTTTAATTTAAAACCCGACCCCCATTCCGTTAAAACACCCCTTTAGTCTATTTTGAAGCTCATTTCTAATATTTCTAGTGTGAGAGAGAGGGTTCTAGAGAGAGGGCCTAGTTTTCATCAATTGAGCTTCAACCATCACTCAAAGACTTGGAAATATTTAAGTAAAGCACCAAAATTCTTTACCCTAAAAGGTAAGGCTTCATTACCCCAGCTCTTAATTTCAAACATAGTTATAATGGGGTATTAGTGTGATACTTCATGGGTATGAGGGTGATTCGGATTTTTTGGGTTGAACAATGCACCGGAAAGTAAAGGAAATTTTTTTGCGGAGTAGCGCGTTTATGCAGTCCATTATGCGACCGCATAATCACTCTGCGGGACGCATAATAGCCGCAGATGTGGGCAGGAGAAGGGCCAGTCTGGGGGCAATTATGCGACCGCATAATCGATATGCGGACCGCATATCGGTCGCATAATCCCTCTTGGCTTTTTGCAGAGAGAGTTCTGCGGTGTATTATGCGACCGCAGAACGAGTATGTAGACCGTATACTGGTAGCATACCTGAGCCAAAAGTTGAGGCCCCTGAGGGCGATTTCTGCGGTCACTTTGCGGATGTGACCGCACACCTGTGTCAGGGCACCCATTTTCTTAATTTAAAACCCGACCCCCATTCCCTTAAAACACCCCTTTAGTCTATTTTGAAGCTCATTTTTGATATATCTAGTGTGATAGAGAGAGGGTTCTAGTGGGAGGGCCTAATTTCCATCAAATGATATTCAAGCATTACTCAAAGCCTTGGAAATATTCAAGTAAAGCACCAAAATTCTTCATCCTAAAAGGTAAGGCTTTATCACCCCAGCTCTTAATTTTAAACATAGCTATAATGGGGTATTAGTGTGATACTTCATGGGTGTGAGGGTGGTTTGGACTTTTTGGGTTGAAAAATGCACCGGAAAGTGAAGGAAAAGTTTTGGCGGAGTAGCGCGTTTATGCGGTCCATTATGCGACCGCATAATCACTCTGCGGGCCGCATAATGGCCGCAGAAGTGAGCTGGAGAAGGGCCAGTCTGGGGGCAATTATGCGGTCGATTGTGCGACCACATAATTGATATGCGGACCGTATATCGGTCGCATGTTTTTGTAGAGGGAGTTCTGCGGTGCATTATGCGACCGCAGAACGAGTATGCAGACCACATACTGGTCGCATATCTGGGCCGAAAGTTCAGGCCTCTGAGGGCCATTTCTGCGATCACTTTGCGGACCGCATATCCATTGCGGTCGTATATGCGACCACAGACCTGTGTCGGGGCACCCATTTTCTTAATTTAAAATCCGACCCACATTCCGTTAAAACACCCCTTTAGTCTATTTTGAAGCTCATTTCTGATATTTCTAGTGTGTGAGAGAGAGAGAGAGGGTTCTAGAGGGGGCCTAATTTTTATCAATTGATCTTCAAGCAGCACTCAAAGCCTTGGAAATATTCAAGTAAAGCACCAAAATTCTTCACCCTAAAAGGTAAGGCTTCATCACCCCAGCTCTTAATTTCAAACATAGCTATAATAGGGTATTAGTGTGATGCTTCATGGGTATGAGGGTGGTTCATCTTGCATGCATGTGATAAAGAGTGTGGGAAAAATAAAAAGTGAACTTGAACCATGAACATTTTCCTAATTTTGGGTTCAATTTGTTTTTTCTAAAATAGATTGAGGTTGCTAAGGGTTCCAGATAATTGTAGAGTCTAAAGAAGCGCGATTGAGGTATGTTGGCTAAACTTTCTCTCTTGGAATTGAATTCCATAATGTTTCTGTAAGTTTCAAAGTATGGGTTACATATTAAAAGGTTATGGCTTTGAGTCGTGTTTCAATGAAAGATAGTATTGTCTAATAGCCTTTGTACTAAATTCATGCCCATTAGTGGCTGCTTTAACTAATGCTTTGATTTATAAATATATCCAGTGTGATTCGAATTCAATATACTCATGTGTTGAAATTGTACATTGTCATTTCTGGGGAAGAGTATTGCAAGAGTAAATGGTGTATTGACTATTTATGATTTTTCATGTATGTTTCTATTGTTGGTTGGTATGCCTCATTCTTTGGGAAGAAACCATTTGTGTTTGAAGTTTCCATTTCAAATGGATTTGAAGTATATGATTTCTGAAATATCCTATATGTTGATACTTGATGGTGATCTTTGAAATTGAAAGAGGTAAAAGTGTGGAATATGAAATACGGCCATCGTACCAGGAATAAAGAATCCTGTGAGTGGCCTAATGAGCCAAGGAAATATTATCGTTGTGAATGACTGGAAATACTAATGAGTATTTTTACAATGTAAAAGATGTTGAGGTGAGTACAATTGTATTTATGATATTTCTGTTTGCAAATCAAATCAAAAATCTTTTTGGGAGCATCATTAGCAATACCGAGGAAGGGCGAGTCATGGGGCCCATACCTGAAACTACACGTGGCGGTGTAGGGTTGGATTGTGATATTATTCCCCTTACTTGGGATGAAACTGGAACCTTTGTGGATTGGAAAAGTCAACCCGTAGGGCATATGTGGGAAGGCGGCCTAGCTGATCGGGTGGAGATCAGATGCCATATTGCGCATATGGTGGTACTACTCTTGGTAACAACTTTCTTTCGCATCACATGTCAAACCACATTGTTCGTGGGGAGATGGCCTAGCCGATCGGACTCCGTGCTAACAAAGACGGTGGTATATCGGTGCTAATGATCTCCTAACCAAAATTATATATGAAGTTCGTATTTTGAAAATTATTATGTTTTAACTGGACGTTTGGATATTGTTGATTGTGACTTGCTGTTTCTATGTATCGCCTTTTCTTATATGGGCATTCTATTTTGAAAGAGGATTTTTAAATATACATACTAGTGCTATTTGACAGTACTAACATCCCTTTTGCTGGGGGTGCTGCATCTTTAATGGATGCAGGTGGTTCTTCAGCAGGCGGCATTGATCAGTGATAGCAGTACACTCTTTTCAGTTGATTTGGTGAGCCCCACTTCATTTCGGGGTCATGTATCTTTTGTTTCTCATGTACTTTGTTTTGAGGTATAGCCGGGTTCTTGTTGCCGACATTTCTATATTACTCTTCTATTGTACTTAGAGGCTCCATAGACAGGTTATGGGTTATGGTTGATGTTGGGAATTGAACTAGAAATGTTGGTACTTGGAAACTATGTTTTTCATTAATTCTATAAACTCGTTATATTTTGGAAATTATGAATGAAGATGCTAATGGGAATAAAAAGGAAGTTGTTAATAAAATCTTTTTAGTGATTGATTAATGAAGTACATCTCCTCTTTATTCATGGATGAGTTTGGGTAGAAGGAAGTCTAATAGGCTTGCTCGATCGGGTTCTCTCGGTTGAGCGCCGGTCGTGCTCCCTGAGTTAGGGGCGTGACATAATGGTTGAAATATTGGATTATAGAACTTTAGTTCATGGCATGAATAGTACTTTTGAGAAAATAAGAGAGAAGATGAATGATAATCTTGGCGATGAAATTTATGAATACAATGAACCTATGGAATTTGTTACTAATATTGGTCCCATTGGGTGTTGTTATTGTAGATTGTAGTTGTTTAGCATAGTGGATAGTTGTAGTATCATTAAGGGATGAATTTGAGGTATGTTGGCTACACTCCTCTCATAGAATTGAATCCCACGACATTCGTGTAATTTATGTAAGTCTTGAATTGTTCGTTATGAAAGTGGATATTCCGAATAAGCTTGTGTTGAAAGATATATGTTCAATATGTATACCAAAATGCTTTTATCATGTTATGTTATCAATTGAGAATATGTTCAAAGTATGGGATGTGCATTAATAATGTTGCGACTTCAAGTCAAGTTCAAACGAAGGCTATTATGCCAAATTTTGTGAAACATCTCTATGTGCCTAAGACTCTTAATTGCTCACATATGTACTGCAAACCTCGAATTGAATTGTTGTTGTTGTTGATGATGATGATGATGTTTGAAAGTAAAAAAGGTGAGCATGAATTACTAAATACGACCGACATGCCAAAAATGATTTTTTTTATAATTGTTGCCATTAATGCCAATGAAATGAAAAGACGGGAAAGAAGTTTGAAATGAGATGATTGGTATAAAAAGGTTGATGTCTCGAATGAGACGGCCTAGCCGATTGGGTCGTGATCGGACACCATGCCGCACACATGGTGGTGATTGTGCTGGAAATTATGATTTTGGTTGATGTCTCAAAATGAGATGGCCTAGCCGTTTGGGTCATGATCAGACTCCGTGCTAAAAATACGGTGGTATTGATATTGTGAATATTGGTATCGTGAACAGTGTCATATTGGAACTAAAGGCCTCCCAACTTAAGATATGGAAATTTATTTGAACATTGTCTTGATCCTAATTTGAGGTTTGATGTTGTTTGAGGCTTCCACTGATATTATGATTGTTCTTACTTGTATTAATTATTCTATTGAGAGGGTGTTTTGTCAAACATACTAGTACTATTCCACATGTACTAACGTCCCTTTTTGCCGGGGGCGCTGCATCTTCAATGTATGCAGGTGGTTCCACAGCAGGAGACACTGATCAGTGAAAGCGGTATACCCTCTTCCCAGCAGACTTGGTGAGCCCCACTTCATTTCGGGGTCATGTATCTTTTGTTCCTTGTATATTGTATTTGAGGTATAGCCGGGGCCTTGTTGCCAACATTATCATAATACTCTTCTGTATCTATTAGAGGCTCCGTAGACATAGTGTGGGGTGTATATTGGTGCTGGGAAAGTCAAACTAGTTTTGTTGTGCTTGGATTGCTTGTTCCACTACAGACTATGAAAAACATGTGTGAAAGTTGAGACTTTATGTCACGACCAAAAATCCAAACCTGTCGTGATGGCACCTATATCAATACTAGGCAAGCCGACACCATCAATTACCCACAATTTCCTTTAAGTTTGAAAATATAATGTTTAAACATAATCCAAAATCTCGCAAATACCGATACAAACACTCCCAAAATCTGGTGTCACTGAGTACATTAGCATCTATACATTACAAGTCTTGAAAACACGATCTACAATGATCTGGTACCAAATACAATAAACAAGAGGATTTGGAAGGAGAGACAAGGTCGGCGAAACACGGCAGCTACCTCTGAATCTCCAAAAAATCAACTGTACGAAAGAATCAACACCCACTATGTCCGGGATCACCTGAATCTGCACACGAAGTGCAGGGTGTAGTATGAGTATAACCAACTCAATAAGTAACAATAATAAATAAGAACTGAAGGCAGTGACGAGCTTCTCAGCTAAGTCCAAATACAATACTTTCCAACATAAAAGGGTAGGCATGCTTTCAAGTCCAACATTCAAAACTCCACAATAATTGCTTATCAAATTTTACTGAAATAGAAAATAATGTTTTTCCAAAATTTCCATAATAGTGATATATGACAGCTGAAGTGCAACAATAATGAAATCAATGCATCCTCTTAGAGTAACAATCACCCAGTCCTCCCATTCACTCCAACCTCACAGTAACTCTTTCCTCACAGTCACTCATTCCTCACAGTCACACATTCCTCTCAATCACTCAAAACTCGACACTCACACTTAGTAGGTACCTGCGCTCACTGGGGGTGTGTACAGACTCCGGAGGGGCTCCTTCAGCCCAAGCGCTATATCAAGACAATCATGGCATATAACAATGAAATATGCTACGACGCGCAGCTTGATCCCATAAATATCCTCACAGTTAGGCCCTCGGCCTCACTCAGTCATCAACCTCTCCAGTCTCTCGGGCTCAAGATGTCATGAAAATCAGCCCAAAAATGATAATATGATACATCAATAAATAGCAACAGAGGCTGAGATATGATATGAAATGAATGAACATGACTGAGTGTGAAATTACAATTTGAATATATAATTCAACCAAGGAAATGACCCCAGAGGGTATCAATAATAACAACATATGTCTAAACATAATTTTTAATACGAGTCTCAACTCAATTTTCTCTAACACGTAGAGAATGTACTGATATCAACAGATTATTCAACTACACAGTTCCATAGAATTTGACCAAGTCACAATTCCTACGGTGCACGCCCACACGCTCGTTACCTAGTATGTGCGTCACCTCAAAACCAATCGCATAACACATAATCCGGGGTTTCATACTCAGGATCAAATTTAGAACTATTACTTACCTCAAACCGTGTAACTCTTTATTCCGCTATGCCTTTGCCTCGTGAATTGGCCTCCAAATACCTCGAATCTAGCCACAAATAATTTGATTCAGTAGAAAAAATTATTGGAATTAATTCCATAAGAAAATACTAATTTCCCATCAAATTTCGAAAATTCACCGTCTACCCATACAACGTCTCGGAACCTGACAAAAGTTATAAAATCCGAAAGCCCATTCAACCACGAGTCTACCCATACCAATTTTAACTAATTCCGCCACCAACTCGACCCTCAAATCTTCAAATTAAACCAAGAGGGTTTTCTAAATTTTTCAACTTAATTCACCAATTAAATGATGGAATCAAAGGCATAATCATGGAAATTAACCAAGACTAGATAGGAATCACTTACCCCAAACACCCACGCAAGAATCTCTCCAAAAATCGCCTTCTACCGAGCTCCCAATTCGATTTTGTGTTATGAACTCAAAGCCCCCATTTTGGTACTTTTAATTCTGCCCAGATATACCTTCACCGCGAACGCGAACGCGGCCTCACCCTCGCATTCGCGTAGAACAATCTGATTGCCCCTTGAATTAACCCTTCACGAACACAAAGCTTCGCTGACCCCTCCCTTCGCGAACGCGACAACCCCTACGCGAACGCGAAGGCCAAATGCATGGGGTCCCCAGCTGCCTTCTCTCTTCTTCGAGAATGCGAGGGTGAGTACTCGCGTTCGCGATGCTTTCTCAGTCCAAACCTTCGCGTTCGCGTTCGCGTCCTCTCCTTCACAAATGCAAAGAACAAAATTCCTCATCCCACAGACACCCTTCGCGAACGCAAGACCCGTCTCGCGAATGCGTAAGAGGAAACCAGAAGAAACACACGAGTAGTCTTCAACCAACATGCTAAGTCCGAAAATGGTCCGTTAACCATGCGAAACTCACCCAAGACCCACATGACTTCAACAAAATTTACCAACAAGTCCTAAAACATCATACGAACTTAGTTGAGCCTTCAAATCACATCAAACAATGCTAAAACCATGAATCATATCCCAATTCAAGCCTAATGAACTTTGAAACTTCCAATTTCTACAAACGACGTCGGAACCTATCAAATTACGTCTGATTGACCTCAAATTTTGCACACAAGTCATAAATGATATAACGGACCTATTCAAATTTCTAGAATAGTATTCCGACCCTAATATCAAAAAGTCAACTCCCCCGGTCAAACTTCCAAACTTAAATTTCTATTTTAGCCATTTCAAACATAATTTAACTACGGACTTCTAAATAATTTTTCGGACACGCTCCTAAGTCCAAAATTACCATACGGAGCTATTGGAATCATTAAAACTTTATCTCGGGGTCGTCTATATATAAGTCGACATCCAGTCACTATTTTAACTTAAGCTTTAAAGCTTGAAACTAAGTGTTCCAATTCATTCCAAAACCTTAACGGACCCGATGCAATCACCCCGGTAAGTTAAATAACAATAGTAAAGCATAACTTGAGCAGTAAATGGGGGAACGGGGTTATAACACTCAAAATGACCGGCCGGGTCGTTACACTTTAAAATGATGAAACTATTAGAAATGAATTGGTATTGTAGACATGATCACATTATTGTCTAATTAATAAAAATATGTATTCTCTTTATTCAAGGATGCGTTTGGGTAGAAGGAATCTAATAGTCTTGCTCGGCCGAGTTCACTCGATTGAGCACCAGTCGTGCTCTTCGAGTTCAGGGCATGACAAAGGGCGCACCCTAGTCCCCTTCCAACGGCCTAAGTTCGTTGGTCTAAGGCAAACCTGTGAAGAAAAAAGAAAAGATGAGCGTTACATAAGTTTAGGGTGCAATAGTAACTATTCTTAGAAGAGTCTTACCATGAGATCGGGCTTCACATCGGCCCTTCGAAAGCTTGCATCACGAGCGCTCGAAGTATGATATCTACTTGCAGATGCCTTTGATCCACTCCTTGAGCCCGAGGACAGTAGTGGGAACCCGAGCAACAGATGCACGACCAAAAATACTGATGGTGAGAAAGGAAACAAAGGAAACTAGACACTTAAGGAAAGGCAACACTTACGAGATACATTCCACTTCACGGGAAATGGCAGGAACTTAGGAGGGATCAAATCTTCAGTCTTCACCCGAATAAAACACCCCTGCTAGCCTTGGTCTTGATCCTCGTCGATGCTCGAAAAGGGGGCCTTGCTGGCCCGACGAGTGAGCTTGATTAGTCCCATTGAAAATTTGAAGGACTGTATAGACGGAGTAGGTGGCCGAGGGTGAATCGATGAGACTTCTTGTTGTTCACAAAATAACGTAGAAGGATCATGATCCTCCAAAGAGACGGGTGGATTTGCCCAAGGCACACCTCGTATCTCTTGCGAAAGGCCAAAAGTACTGGGTCTATCGGGCCCAGTATGAAGGGTTACGTGTAAACACTTAAATATCCCTCCACATGAGTGGTAATATCGTCCTTAGGCCCGGGGACTACCACATCCTTACCTCCCCATTTACATTCCTCTCGGACTATGTGAAGGGTATATTCGGTAATAGAGCATATATATCTCGATGCTCTTTCACCTCGGTCTTGTTTGGATGAGGCCTTCTCAACTTTGAAGTCGTCTGCGATTGAACAACCCCCAAGAATAAAGCCTTTCATGGGGGGATTTGGAGCCGCTTCAGTAGCAGCTACTTCGGGAGAAACCACCTCGGGAGAAGCCGTCTCGAGAATAACCACATCGGGAATGGCCGCCTCGATACCTGTGGCCGGGGTGGGAAGATGAAGAGGCAGCCCGCTGAGGAACTGATTTGGGAGACTTGGCCATCGTGATCTGGAGAATCAGAAGATTTGAAGGGAAGATATGAAGGTTTGAAGGAAAGATATGAAGGTTTGAAGGTAGGATAAAGATCTAGGTAGAAAGCTAAGAACAGTTATGAAGATTTGAAGATCAAAGGTAAAGAGATGAAGATTTAAAAGAGTTTATAGCCGCTACAGAATTCGAAGTTAAAAGCTAGGATCAGAAGTGGAAGAAGTACAAAAGGTCGAAGCTTTTATAGGAGAAAATGTAATCATTACACGACGTTTCACATTCAGAGGTGACCAGCCAATGGTTGACACGTGTCCAAAGTCAAAATGACACGACTAATGGGACGTTTCGTCTCATTCGTCATCTCAGTTGTAACGTACGAAGGAAGGAACCGGGGTTCATCTATTGTTTCCTATCATTTCGGCAAACCTACTCTCAGAGAAACGAGGGGACTATCTGTATATGGGTGAACTCGGGGTCAAGACACACTCCGAGTTCTCGGTGAGTCAAACAAAATATAAATATATGAGATAGAGACCGAATCTGAGAACTCTTTTGTTCGAGGGTGGAACGGGGTGCTCGTCACCAGGCCTGACAAGACAACACCTCCCGAACCTGGAACAAGCTCCAAGACCTCGGAAAGCATTACAAACGGTTGCACATGACTAACGGAGGGCCATGATATCCGCACCCAACAGAATATCACGACGCGGATCTTGCCCGATGTCGGTAAGATATCAGTGATTGATGTACAAGGAGGATTTTTACCTTTTTTAGAGTTGTACTAGGGTAAAACTCACCTACTATATAAATGAAAAGTTTCTTATTCAATAGAGACATTGTAACATGCATATCAAGACAATACAAATTTATTTCTTTGCTTTACGCTATTGAAAAGTTCTCATTTTAATCATAATTCTTCATATACATTTGGCTTCGAATCGAGGGTCCGGTCGAGGGCAAAACTACTGTTGAGCTTACATTCGAGCCCGGATTCAACTTCATAACTGGTTTGGTTATATTTTATCTTTAATTTGTTTAACTAACATTCTTGATTGCTTGTGTTGAATCAATATGCATATCCTTAAAATCGCGTATAACTTTAATTGTTATCCGTTTTAAGGGTAAACATTTATAGTAGTAAAATCGGTAAGCTATGTATTAAGTTGCCCATAAAATACAAAACATACTAGAAAGTCAAATTGCTATATCATCATTTTGCCGCTATGTACACGCCCACGTGAGAAAAATTTTAACACAAAAATCAACCTTTTCATAACCTATATTTTAAATATAAGCAATTAAAAAACATAAAAATTAGAAGGACACAAAAAGGTTTATTTTTAATTATAAGTATTCTCGAAGAGTTACTATGTAGTTGCACATTTTATTCCTTTGGAGTAGGGGCGGACGGTGTTAGCCCGGTGGGACAGGTAAAAGTCAAAGTATCCATCTCACTCCCCTTGTATAATGACGTTGACACTTATTCTTCTAGTTTCATAAACAGTGACGTTCAAATTTTGATAATTCCTCCCCTCTTTTCCTTTATAAATACCCTTCAAATCCCAAAACCACACAGATCTCTACAATCACTTACGTCGCTCCCTACGTTGTGTAATTGCTCGTTGTTCTTTATTTTTAATCAAAACTCTCTGGTTTGCTTACTGCAAAACCAGATTTGCTTAAGAAGAGAGTGACCCACAATTTAAATGGAAAGTAGCAGTAAGTATAATATTAGTTCAGAAAAGCCTGATAGGAAAACAGTGGAAAGGAACAGAAGAATCTATATGAAGTATCTTTGTTCTAAGCTTATTTCTGTCATTCCTCCCCGCCACTTTAAACCCTCTACGGTACGTACGTTAAACCCCATCTCTCTCTCTCTCTCTCTCTCTCATCTTTGTTTATCTGATCTTGAATATGATTATGTTTCTATGATTGCTTGCACAGTTGCACCGTAGGAACTAAGTAATAGTTTGTTTTGCTTCACTTGAAAAATACTTCATGATTAGTCTGTCCATCTTGCGAAAATGAAATAAAATTGAAATTAACTGCAAATCAAGGACCCGCATTAGATTTTGCCAAAATAAATTTGAGTTTTATTTGACAAACACATATTTGGCCATAGATTTTGCCTACATTTTGGCCAAATTCCAAATTCCAAATCCCAAATCACTATTACATTTTTTTAAATTATCCCAAACTTTTGTATTTTATAAAAGAGCCTACCATTTGTTATTTTGTAATAATGTTGCTTCGTCTTCTCGGTCACCTGATAGTGTATCATGTAGTTCATTATAAAAATAATAATTTTGTATCAAATTTATTTATGTTCAGGATTATGGTTTGCGATAATATAATGAATGTTATTGATAACGGTACTGTTGGGTATTTGTGATAGTTTTTAGAACTTGTGGATATAAGTCATGTTTCATGTTTTTCCAAAATAAATTTGGGAAATATGTTTTGAAAACTGATGTCCAAACACATTTTCATTTTCAAACCAAATTTCACCCAAATCAAATTTTTCAGAACAAATTTGAGAATCTATGGCCAAACGCTAGCCAAGAGTGAACGTTAGATGCTATAATCCTGCCACGGTAGAGAGCTTCTGAATCTCAAAACCAAGTCCTTTTGATAGGGATTTTTGGGATCTCACGGTTCTTTAATCTTGGATTTTGGTTTTGGAAATTTTCTAATATTTTCATCTGGATTTTGTAAGGCCAGGTCTTTGTAGTCAAGATGATATGTTGGACATGCAAACTACTAAAACTAAGTACTATTGATGATCTTCTTCCTTCCACTAGAAAACTCCACAATCTCGTCAGCCAAAATTATATTATGGCGGTTTTGACAAAACCGTTGTAATTACATTTAAAAATTACCGTATTTTAATTTGATTAATGCGGCCTTTTGATTTGATTATTGTAGCGGTTTTAAACCGCGGTAGTTGCAAAAGAGAATTGCTATTATAACGCCAGCATCCTTTCACAATATATTTTTTCACATTTACAATCCTATTTATTTTTTTCACATTTACAATCCTATTTATTGAATGTCATGCTTTGAAACTTCCATAATACTTCATAATCATTTTAACCCAATATAGAAGATTAAATAAGAAAAATATTCAATATATAAAAAACACAAGTATTCCAAAATTACATCATCAAAATATTAATGCTTCAAAGTGTATTTCAATAGTAATATCCAAAAGATTCATAGTTGATCATACAAAATAATCACTAATTCACATTTGGACGATCATCATTGTTACTTTCATATAAAGATCTTCTTGGCTCAACTGTTGATGGTGCACCACTTTCTAAATTTGATGCCTGAAAAAAAAGAGGAAAAATACAGTCATGTATCTTGGTATAATTAGACCATGTTTGTTGATGGTTTTCTTGGCCTCATAAAAAGAACCAAGAATCTTGACATCTTCAAAGGCATCTTTTAACAATTCTAATATACTCATCGCTTTGTCAGTCATTCGACAAAGATATTTTATATGATACAACTTGATTAGAAAGGACAATTTAAAATACTTCGTACACCCTTCGTATAATGGTTGATTGCCATCTTCGACCAATTCATAGAACTTTGTATAATCTTCATTATACCCCTCAATGTGCCCTTCATTAAATATTTCTTCTCTATTTATATAATTAGAAGACAAACCAGGCTCGTTGACATTGTTCCCGGTGAACCCAAACGCATCATTAATCATAATTTCTATTGGATATTGGGGGCTGTAAAATATCTTCTATGACATGGGTGCTCTGAGAAGTCTGTTGCAAGGTTGCATTTGATTCTTCACCATGCCAATCCCAAAATTTATAGTTTTTTGGAAAAAGGTTTAAGAATTAGGTTCTCTTAAACTACATCTCTTCTTTGTCACTTGTTAAAATCACATTTTGGATACGAGCACTTAATTACGCGTCCATCAAATGACTCGTGCTCAAAAGGAAAATTCAAAAATTGTCTTAGACCATCTGCATATTCAAGTGTGTTTCGTGGTTTGCTAATCCAAAATTTATCAATTGGCATGTCTCGAAAGGAAGACATAAGATAGCATGACAATATCAAAATAGAAAAGTTAGTTCAAAAGCTTATATGTGAAAAACATAACCTATGAAATAACATCATTTCATAAGATAACAAAAAATAGTTTTGGTCTGTGAATTAGAGTAAAATATCATGCCCTAAGAGTAAAAAATAAGCTCCAGCACCAAACTATTTTCATATTTGGTCTGTGAATAAAGATACTGCCCTAAGAGCAAGATGCAACCAGTATAAAGATCAAGGGATCATGTACACTCAGGCTGCACTCTTTACTCCAGCTAGTATGTTCAGCTTTGACCTTTTGTTTCATAACAATATTGTATGGTCTTTTCAAATAATTCTTAGTATCAATTTCCCATATGAGAGCACCACTGCTTATTGGTACTAGCAGCAAGCAGTGAATCAAGACAAATAGTATTTTACTTCTAATTGAGAACTGAGATACTGCAGTAAATAGTGCAAATCTATTGATAAAGTAGGCTCTAATTATTAGATAGAACCTATGAGAGAACCTTTAAGACTGAAACTTAACATCTGGTCTTGATTTGATCAACTAGTTAAAGAAATTACCTAATGAGAAGCCTCTTAGTGATATAAAAGTGCATATAGAAAATATTTACTTCTTCCATTAGAATTAGGACATAACTATTAGAAGATCTACATGTAGCAGCCTGCAATAATTAGTGAATATTTTCACTTAATCTGAACTAAGTTCTTCTCTCAAAAATTTTGCTTATATATGTCAAACTGTTAACTTACTACTTCAGGCCCTTTTCCAACTTACTATAAAAAATATAATGTCCAATCATACATGACTTAAACTTCACTCCTACTTAAAAATATACTAAAATAAAAGTCTACCAAAAACTTATTTCATGTCCTCATCATTCTGGTGCACTTTCATTAAGCCTTCTTAAAGTAAATAGTTTTATCGATATTAAAGGGAAATTGGAATAAGTTGTATCTATTTTACAAATGTAATATTATTGATTAACAAACTCTATGACTAATCTACACTGATAAGAGGTAACTCAACCCTAAGAAATAATCAATTTACCTTTAAAAAAGAAATCTGCTTAAAAGAAAGGACAAAATTCAACTGAAACGAGTTATACCTATCAAATATCTAATTGTCGACGTCGATTCCAATAGCTTCACCAGCAGTTTTTGATCCCTCGGCTACCTATCAATCCCATATATAATATTTAGATTAATATTAGTAAGAACAATAACTTAAAATATCAAAATTAAGTGCATGCAATCGAAATACAAGACAAAGCAACGAAAATTTAAAGAAATACCAAACTAATTGAACATAAAAATAACAAAAAATGTACTCAAAAATAAAAGAAAGAAGTACTAAAAACATTAGAGTAGTAATGTTTTCTAATCACAGCAATCGTAGTTCTGTTGTCTTTTTTTTCTAGTAATAGATTACTATTTTGGATGTTATATATTCAATTGACTGAATGAATCATAGATTATCGAACTAAGGGGAAAAATTAGAACAGAATTGGGAAAAATCGCTACACTTCCAAACATGCATGAACCCTACAACAACAACAACAACAATAACAATAACAACGGAGTATAATCCCACTAGTGGGGTCTGGGTAGGATAGTGTGTACGCAGACCTTACCCCTACCCTGGGGTAGAGAGACTGTTTCCGATAGACCCCCGGCTCCCTCCCTCCAAGAACTCCCCACCTTGCTCTTGGGGTGACTCGAACTTACAACCTCTTGGTTGGAAGTGGAAAGAGTACTAATAAAGAAAAAAGAACTTTTGGTACTAAATATACATCATTACCTGAAGATTATTGAAGTTGCTAAACGAATTTCATGTACTTTTTCTGATTTGAATCTCGATTCTTCTAGCTGGAGAAATAGAAGAATCTGAAGTTAGAAAATAGAACGAATTGGGGGAATTGAGGGAAATAGAACGAATCGGGGAAAGGAATTGGGGGAAAGAGAAACGAGAGACCTATTGAGGGATGGAGTTGGGAAAATTCCAGACTTAGTAAATTCTGGAGAGAGTCTCAATTTGTAAGGGGGGAATACTAAAACCTATTGAGGGAAAATAATTAAAATGTTGTGATTAAGAGGGTGTTTGGCTAAGCATATAAGCTGACCAAACTGGCTTATAAATACGTTTTGACTTATTTACGCGTTTGGTAAACACATAAAGTTCTTATAAGTTAAAATCAGTCATAAGTCATAAGTTGGTCACCCCAACTTATGGCTTTTTAGCTTATAAGCACTTTTAGTTTGACCAAGACTTTTACTAGTTTATCCTTAATAATATTTTTTAATTTACAAAATACTTTTCTCAAAATAAATTTCTTGACTTTCTTTTTATTCCATATTCGTTGTTCATCCTTTTCTTTATAAAGAGACTTTTTCATTTATAATCTTTTATAATTAAAAATTAAGGGTATTATAGTCATTTTAATAAAAGAACAACTTATCAGCACTTTTCTGCCAAACACATCAACTGCTTATTATCAATTTCGGCATGTCTATCCAAACACGTAAATGCTTAATTAAAAATCAGTTTCAACACTTAAAAATATTTTTCAGCACTTCAAACTTATCAGCAATTTACAATCAGTTAATCCAAACGGGCTCTAAAACACTACCGGCGGTTCTAACCGCCGCAATATGAGAAAACCACCATTATAAAATAACTTTAAATCGGCTGCTTCTAAAACGCCATTTTATATTAGATTTTGTGGCGGTTATTTGGAACCGCCGTAATATAACCGCCACAATAATTCTGATTTTTTGTAGTGATAGGATCAATATTGATCTGTTTTAATATGTTAGAAATGCTACTTTTATTTCTCTCCAAGAGTAGAAGCCAGACAGTTAATTTTAAGCAAGCCATGATTCTTCTTTTTATTAAAAAAAGTAAAAATCTAGGTTGTTTTTTTAGTTGTAAGACGCTCTAAGATGGAGAAAGAAAGAGAAGGATGGGCATTGTGAAACCGCTATAGCCTTTAGCAACTTCATTTACCCTCTCAGACTCTCAGTTCTCACTACATAACTCTCAACAATCTATCAAATTTTAAGGACCTTTAATTTAACTTTAAGGATTTTAAAAGGTTGCAAGTAATGTACATTTTTCAAATTCACTTGTGCAATTATTGCTGCTATTCACTTAAACTAGCTTCGTACATAGATTCCGTAGACTTTCTTGGACCACTTGGTCGGGATGAATTAGTACTACCTTTGCTTTTGCCTTACGAGGAAAATCAATTAAGAAAACTCCTAATTACCTTAGTACTTGTATTTACATGTGATGATTGTTATTTAATACTCCTAATTTGCGTAAACTCGTTAGCGAAGTTCATATATTTGAAGAATTTTAAATCCTATTCTTGCTCAAACTCAACCGATTGAAATTCTGCTGTCAAATGTGTGAGGAAATTTTGTAAATGCCTTCAATAGATAAGTTGATTTAAGAATTTCTAGACTTTGTAAAGTTTTGTACATTGGATAATACGTACCTAACTAATTTCTTGGCAGAAGGTCATTACACCATCAGTATCATTGCCTTTTTCTTATGAGCCAACAATTTATCCGGCCTTAAATGTACTGGAATTGAAGGGAGCCTTGGAGCAACGGTAAAGTTGTCTCTACGTGATCACCTATAGGTTACGGGTTCGAGCAGTGGAGGCAGCCACTAATGCTTGTATTAAGATAGACTATCTACATTACACCACGGGGGTGCGGCCCTTCCCGGGCCCTTTTATAAATGCGGGATTCTTTGTGCACATGGTTGCCCAAACTGTACTGGAGTACTCACCGTTCTTCAGACAATATCTGATATAATCCTTGAAATAGTTGTTGGAGTTTCTCTTAATACCTATTAGCTTGTTTAAAAGTTCTTGCATTAGCTCAATGTATTAAGACAACTATAGCCTTGTACCTTAAATATGGTTTCAATATTATTCGTAGTGTTTACTCAATGCATAGAATATAATCTTTTTCGGTAAATCAACTTTTCCTTTTTGTTTTCCTTAAAGATAGGCTGTTAATTTTTTTCCTGACTTCCTAGCCAAACAATTTCAGGAGATGCTTTCACAACAAGACCAAGTTGATCAAGCTATTACTTACATTGAGCAATTAAAAGAAAGAGTCGAGGTATTAAATAGAAGGAAGGACGAGGAAGCACAAGGCACAGGTGAAAGAAGTAGTAATTCAAAGAAAGTAATGACAACTTGTACTTTAGAAACACCTGCGGTTGAAGTTTGAGAGTTGGGTTCAACTCTAGAGGTGATTTTAATTAGTGGTTTGAAAAAGAAGTACTTCACAATGCAAGAAGTTATAAACATCTTAGAGGAAGAAGGAGCTCAAGTTGTTACTGCTCATTTTTCAACAGTTTGCGGTAAGGTTTTCTATACAATCCACGCTCAAGTAATTCATTTATGAGTTTATTATTAGTATGAAAGATGATGGAAAATGTAGCTAGTTAAATTTAGCAACTAAACAATGTCTTTCTTGTTATGCTATGGTTGTAGGTGAAAATAACGAGATTAGGGATTGATGCTTCAACGGTCCAATTGAGATTGCAAAATCTGGTCTGCTAAATTTTCTAACCAGCAAGGATTAATAAGGAGATACGCCATATACAGATGTTTTAGTTTATGAAATAATAATATAATATTCATATTGTTTTGCCCAACTCTAGAGGTGATTTTAAATTGAGGTGAAGTTAGAGAGTTGGGTCCAACTGTTTTATATGCCATAGTTTTTTTCCCTTTCTTTTGTTGGTTTCAAGTTGGCATGCTTATGTACACATAGAAATCATTGCTCCCAAGGCTACAAATAGCGTAATTAGTTTATCTTTTCATCTCGATGAATCAACAACGAGATGTTTAATTTTTGATCTTTCTTGTTTTCATTGATCTTATTGGGAGAGAGGTAATTAAGAGGTACTATGCCTCTAATTTACAAAGGGAATGGTACATTTTGGAAGTACTTATACTTTGTGTTTGGATGTAATGCTAGTCAATAATTTGGTCGAAAATAACGAAGCTACCTAATTAAGCCGCACTTTCTCTTAGATAGCGAAAAAGCAAGAATCACGAATGTTAAGTAATGTCCCAAAAGAAAAAAGGAAAAAAGCCAAAAGGAGTAGACTGAACTTCAACGCTTTCGATCCCGTCAACCTTCAACAAAACCTAAGATTGAATGTTTCATGTATAGTTAGAAAAGGTAACTAATTACCTGTATGCGTAACTAATTACCTGTATTGCATACAGGTATGCCGATTCAAGATTTGAATGTTATGTTCGAATTCAAAATAATATACATTCGGTTGACTAAGTCTGAAATATATAAGTCATATTATTAAATAAATTTTTAACATACATACATGATCTAAGTCTAAGTTCTATTCGAATTGTTGGCCTAAGTGAATGTTAGTTTTGAAGATTGACAAAGGAAGCTCAGGCATGAACCGGGTCCATCCCTTGTGTGTATAGACGGGCAGATTCGAGCATGTGGGATGCACGTGAAGGAGATAAGCTTAACTTGGTAAAATTGATATCTCCTGATTGAAAAGGTTGCATAATTGATAAGGAGAAGGACTCCTTAATCAAAGAAAACACTATCCAAGATAGGGGAGGAGTTAGAAGTTGAGATCAACTAGAACTCTTCCACCAAGGAAGAGTAGCATTAGAACTTTAGTTATTTTCTACTCTACTAACTCTATAAATCACAGGATGTTCTCATTCTACACGTATGCACAAAAGCAGAAGTTAAACGTGAATTGAGAGCAAAATAGTAAGGCACATTTTGCAAGCAATTCATGTGTGATTCAAGTGTGCAAACTTAAAGCTACATGAACCAGATAGAAGAACCAGCTCCAAGTGTCTGTCTTTTATTCTAGTTCAATTGTAGTAGGTGTTTTCATATTGTACCTTTCAGCTTTATCTAGAGGTAATTGTAATAGGTACTCAGAGTATTCAAGTTAGAGTTAAATTGAAGTTGTCGCAGCAGTTAGAGGCTGGGATCCACAACGGGATTAGAGTTAATCCTAGGTTTATAAAAGTATTTTGTAAATACAGTTTTTGGCTCAGTAATTTAGTGGAGAGTTTGGAAAAATCCTACTGAGAAGTAGGTCGTGGTTTTTTCACCTTTTGAGCCAGGTATTTTCCACGTAAAATACTTGTGTTCTTTACTTTTCGCATTTACTATTTCAGCAATAGTGGGTTAAGGAACACATAGAATAAGCCGGTCCTTCTATAATCAGTGTAGGCGAAAAATTGGGCACCACACAAATCACCCCCCTCTTGTGTGGTATTGAAGTTAAAAATATCAATTGGTATCAGAACGGGTTATCCTTGAAGAGGCTAATATTTTAGGAGAAGATCAAGATGAGTGCACCACCTGAAAACTAGGAAGGGAAATCCACTGCTAGGCCACCACTTTTCAACGGCCAGTATTACTCTTGGTGAAAAAATAGGATGAGAGATCACATCATAGGAGAAGACTATGAGCTATGGGACATTGTCACAGATGGCCCACTGGCTACCATGAAGATAAATGCCGAAGGAGAAGAGGTGTCAAAGATTAGAGTTGACTGCACTGCTGGCGACTTGAGGAAATGGGAGAAGAATGCTAAAGCCAAGAAATGGCTTGTTTGTGGACTCGGTCCAGATGAATACAGTAGAATCCAAAGCTATACCACTGCTAATGAAATCTGGGACACTTTGTAAGTGGCCCATGAAGGAACACCTCAAGTAAAGAGGTCTAGAGGAACACTACTATATTCTCAATATGAGAATTTCACCATGAAGGAAGGGAAAATCATCCAAGAGATGTATACAAGGTTCACCACACTGACAAATGAACTTAATTCTCTTGGAAGGATTATTTCTTAAGAAGACAGAGTTGAGAAGATTTTGACAAGGGATCTGCCAGTTACTTGGGAGAGCAAAATCACTGCCATTCAGGAATCAAAGAACATTGCCACTCTTAAGTTGGATGAGCTAATAGGAAATCTCACTGCTTATGAACTTAGAAGGAAAACCATGAAGATGGATGTACCCAAGAAGGAAAGGAGCCTGGCACTCAGAATCATTGAAGGTTCTGATCTAGAAGATGATGAAATGGCTATGATCACAAAGGATTTCAAGAAGTACCTAAAGAGAGGAAATGATCCTTCAAGAAGTGGAAGCTACAGCAAATCAAAGGCTCCTGAAAGGCAAACCAATGAGGGATGCTACAAGTGTGGTAAGACTGATCACCACATCAAGAAATGCCCTCAATGGAAAATTGAATGGAAGAAGGAAAGAGCTGAACGAAGAAACAGAAAGAAGGAACAGGTTCAACCCAAGAAGAACAAAGGATCAACAAAGGCTATGGTTGCTGCTTGGGGAGAAAGCTCAGATGAAAGCTTAGATGATGAAGATGGAGATGAACAAGCATTTATGGCCATTGGAGAATCTGAGGTAAGTGTAATTCATCTCAAAGACAAGATTAAAGTTTTGTCTAAAGAAAGGCTATATGAATTACTTCTAGATTTATTGATGAATCTGAGGATGTAAACAATGAAAATGAACAACTGTCTAAGGAATGTGTGATTTTGAAAGCAAAGTGTAAGAACCTGGAACTTAGGGTTAGTGAGACTATAAGTGAAAATACTGCATTAAAGAATCAAGCTCATGCATTTGAATCAAATGTCCTAGAACTTAGATCTGAGAACCTAAAACTGAAATTAGGAACAAGTAAGAAGACAACTGATTGTACACAACTCACTCTAGAAGAAAATGTAGGTAAACTAAAAGATGAGTTGTATAAGAAGGATGAGCAGGTTAGAATTTTGAAGAAGGATCTAGGCAAAGTCAAGCATGAACTAGATAGAGCTTGTAAATGGAACAGGTCCTCCGATGCACTCTCATGGATACAGGAACATCATAGTATCAATAGAAGAGGACTTGGCTTTGGGAATCTGCCACCTAAATTGAATCCCAAAAGCAAGTACCTTACACTTCCTGAGAACACGATTTGTACTCACTGTGGTAAAACAGGTCACTATAAAAGTGAATGCAATGCAAAAGATAAGGCAAGCCAAAAGAACAAAGAATTTGTTCAAGGGAAGAATAGGCTACCAATCTGGGCTAAAAAGAATCTGATTCATCCTTTTGCTTATAGAAAGGGACCCAAACTAGTTTGGGTTCCTAAGACTAACCCCTGATTTTCTTTTGCAGGTCCAAGTGAAGGGAAGCAGCCAAATATGGTACATGGATAGTGGCTGCTCAAAGCACGTGACAGGAAGCAAGAACCAGTTCCTTTCACTTGAGGACCTCAAAAGAGGTAATGTCTCCTTTGGAAATAGGAATAAAGGCAAGATCATTAGGGTTGGAAAGGTAGGTAAGACTGATTCTCACTCTATTGAGAATGTCTACTTGATAGATAGCTTAAAATACAGTCTAATCAGTGTATCACAACTGTGTGATAGAGGTAACTTGGTAGCATTCACCTCTACCAAATGTTTTGTGATTAATATTACCACTGACAAGATTGTTTTGCAGGGAAAAAGAGTGAACAATATATATATTGTAGATCTGTCCACACTTTCAGAAAATGAACTCACTTGCTTAAGTGTGTTGGACAAGGATCCTCTCCTTTGGCACAAGAGACTTGGACATGCAAGTCTGAGTCAACTCAACAAATTAGTTTCCAAGGACCCGGTGATAGGGTTGCCTAACATCAAGTTCAAGGAAGACAAAGTTTGTGAGGCTTGTACAAGGGGGAAGCAGGTAAGATCCTCTTTTAAATGCAAGAAAGTGGTAAGCACCACCAGGACGATGGAACTTGTCCATATGGATCTTTGTGGTCCAATTAGAACATTAAGTAGAGGTGGTAAAAGATATGTGATGGTGCTTGTTGATGATTACTCTAGGTTTACTTGGACATTATTTTTAACATCTAAAGATGAAGAATTTGACATGTTCACTTCTTTTGTTAGAAAAACTCAGAAATAACTAGGTAATCAACTTGCATCAGTTAGGTCTGATCATGGCACTGAATTTGAAAATGCTAAATTTGCTGAATTTTGTGATGAGCATGGCATAGATCATAATTTGTCTGCTCCTAGGACTCCACAACAAAATGGAGTAGTTGAAAGAAAGAATAGGACACTTGAAGAAATGGCTAGGACTATGCTTCTTTCTAGTAAACTGCCCCATAGCTTCTGGGCAGAAGCTGTAAATACTGCATGCTACATCATAAATAGGTGCATGACTAGACCTCTTATAGAGAAGATTCCCTATGAGTTACTTAAAGGGAGAAAACCAAACATATCCCATCTTAGGGTATTTGGATGCAAGTGCTTTGTGCACAATAATGGTAAAGACTCCCTAGGTAAGTTTAATCCCAAAAGTGATGAGAGAGTATTCTTGGGAAAGTTATTAATGTCTATAACAAAATAACTATGTGTGTAGAAGAAAGTGTTATTGTGGTTTTTGATGAAACTAACATTTTTTCTGAAAGGCAGAAACATGATGATGAAGCAATTAGGCTGATAAGAAACTCAAATGAAACGACAGCCCAGACTGAAGCTGCACTAGAGGAAGGAATAGGTAATGGAACATGTTCTTCCACCCAAGGCAACATGACAGGGGGAATAGAACAAATAGGAAATAATTCTCAAACCTCAATGGAACCTGTCCATGAACCTGTTCCACAACAACAAAGCATTTAAGGAACATCAAAGGGAAACCAGTTGGTTGTAAAATCTTACAAGTATCAAAGTTCTCATCCCATTGAGAACATAATCAATGATCCAACCTCTAGAATCAAAACCAGATCTTCATTAAAAAATCTTTGTGCTTTTGATGCCTTCTTATCTCTTATTGAACCTAAAAATGTTGCCGAGGCTTTGCAGGATGTTGACTGGGTAAATGCAATGCAAGATGAACTCAACCAATTTGAAAGGAGTCAAGTTTGGCATCTGGTACCAAGACCCAAGGACAGATCAGTAATTGGCACAAAATGGGTCTTCAGAAACAAACTTGATGAAGGTGGAACAGTTACAAGGAACAAGGCAAGATTGGTGGTTCAAGAATATAGCTAAGGGGAGGGCATAGACTATGATGAAACCTTTGCTCCAGTTGCAAGGTTGGAAGCAATAAGACTCCTCATAGCCTTTGCGACTTACATGGAATTCACCCTTCACTAGATGGATGTCAAGAGTGCCTTTTTCAATGTCTATCTAAAGGAAGAAGTGTTTGTCAAGCAACCTCCGGGGTTTGAAATCAAAGAAAGTCCTGATCATGTATACAAACTTGATAAAGCACTTTATGGGCTCAAGCAGGCTCCAAGAGCATGGTATGAAAGATTATCAAAGTTTTTGCTTGAGCATGACTACAAGAGAGGTAAAATTGACAATACTTTATTCTTGAAAGAAAAAGGTAAAGATCTCTTGGTAGTTCAGATATATGTTGATGATATAATCTTTGGAGCAACTACTGATAAGTTAAGTAAAGAATTTGCTAAACTAATGGGGAGTGAATTTGAAATGAGCATGATGGGTGAGCTTAATTTCTTTTTAGGCTTACAAATTAAACAAAATTCAAATGGAACTATGATCCATCAATAGAAGTATGTAAAAGAGTTGCTTAAAAGGTTTAAAATGGAAGATTCCAAAGAAATTGACACTCCTATTGCAACATCTACAAAGTTGGATATAGATGAACCTGGTTCATCTGTTGATCAGAATATGTATAGGGGAATGATTGGCTCATTGTTGTATATTAATGCTAGTAGACCTGACATTGTTTTCAGTGTAGGCCTTTGTGCAAGATTTCAGGCAAATCCAAAGGAGTCTCACTTTACTGCTGCCAAGAGAATTTTGAGATATCTAAAAGGCACTACTGATCTCTGTCTATAGTATCCAAAAGGTAGTAATTTCAATCTAGTAGGATATGATGATGCTGATTATGTAGGTTTTCTAGTGGATAGAAAGAGCACCTCAGGTATGACACACTTTCTTGGCTCATGTCTTGTGTCTTGGGCTACCAAAAAGCAAAATTCATTAGCCTTATCTACTGCTGAAGCTGCGTATGTTGTTGCTGCTTCATGTTGTGCTCAATTGTTGTGGATCAAACAACAATTAATGGACTTTGAAATTGATGTTGGTTGTATCCCCATTTTTTGTGATAACACTAGTGCTATTAGTATGACCAAAAACCCGGTTCATCACAAGAGAACTAAGCACATAGATGTTAGGCATCACTTTTTGAGGTATAACTATGAAAAAGGGTTGATCACCGTGGCATTTTATGCTACTGACAAGCAAATACCTTACATCTTTACAAAAGCCCTAAGTAGAGATCACTTTGAAAGGAACAAGTTAGAATTAGGGATGATTAAGATCACCTAAAAGGACCAGTTCAGAATTCACAACGAAAAAAAAATTGAAAAAAAAAATTGTTTTTGGTTAGAAAATCTGAAACTGTGTATATAATTAGATTAATTTTTGCTCAGACTCATACTTTCAATAGTATACTCTTGTGCCATGTGTTAAAATGACTCATTAATCTCTAATGATATTTTCTCTATTTTGGCAAATTTAGACTTACACAAAAGAATTATCAGTGAAGAACCTGGTTCATCAAGATAACACGATATGTTTTCTACACTATGCATAATTTGAAATAATAATATTTGGATCATGAACAGAATCCTACCTAAGTCCAAATTCCTTTTAAACTTATCCAATATAAGTAAACCAATTCTGTTCAAAAGAATCCTAACCAAATTAAACCACCTAGATACTAGGGAAAGGCTCTACCGTCTCTTCAAAACTGACAATTCAGTTTGATTAGACTTCTAAAAGTCTGAAAACCCTACCGTTACCCATTAATTACCCCTCTTTAAATTGATCATCATCATCTCTGTCTTCATTCCAAAATTTTCAAGCCGTCGAAATACTCTCCATCTTCTCTCATCCTCCAAATTTCAATCCACCTCTATTTTTCTTCCAGAACCAATCATAGCAATGACTAACCCTTCTGAAAACCCCGGCACACCCCCACCATTCTCTTCATCTTCAACCATTCCTCAGCCTAAGAAAAGAAGAGTTAAGATATTTGCTCGCAAGACAGTGGTTGGGAGTGAATTATCAAAGAAATTAGACGCTCAATTGAAAGCTAGCCAAGCCCAAAACCCCCAGAACTCTGAAGAATCCTTCAAGTCTGCTACTGAGGGGGAAGAAAATAGGTCTTCTGATTCAGAACAGGTAACCTCTGGTCAAAATACTACTACTGAAGTCATTTCTGAATTAGCTGAGAATCTAGAGAACAGGTTTATTCTGGTTGGATCTGTGGTTGATGTAGAATCTTCTGAGTCTAGAAGGATTGGTGGTAAAAATAAAAAAGAAAAAGAAAATGAGAGTGAGTGTGCTCGTAGTGAAGAAAGGGAAATGGATAAAAGAGTGGTTGATTCTTCACCTATTCCTGATACAGGTTTAATGGCTGTTTGTGGAGCAGAATCAGGTAAATTGGAAGAAAGTGTGAAGAAAACAGGGGGAAATGGGTTTGGAGAAGCCGCTGAAGGGCTGGTTAAACTTGGGCAAAATGTAGATGAACCCGGTTCATCAGTAGAAGAAACCCTCGCAGACCTATTGAAGAAAGTGAGTGAGAGCTACAACCCAAAGAAGAAGAGAACTTCTAAGGCTAAGATCCCTGGCACTGTTAGGGCTAACAAAAAAAGGGAGGCTGCTCCTTCTAATTCTGCTGAAAATCCTCCCACAAGAGGAAGATCCACAAGAAGCCAGCTAAAGCAGAATGAGTCAGATTTGCAAAAAGCCTTAGAAGAAAGCAAAAGAAAAGCGGTTACGAAAAGGAAAAAGAAGATGGCTGAGCTTGTTGAGGTTGTTGATGTTGATAAAATGGATCTGGTCTATCAAGATAAAGATGTGATTGAAGAAGTGGAGGTTCAGACTCCCAAACCCAATAAAGCCAAGACTTCCACTAAGAAGTCTATCTTTGTGTCAAAGTCTGCTGAACCATTCACCCTAGCAAAAATGACCTGGTCTACTGTGAAGACAAAATAAGTGAAAATTATTGAGGAAGAAGAATGAAGTGGAGAGGAGGAGGAAGATGATCCAGATACTGAGAAGGATAAGATGGCCAAGTTTGGCAAGAGGACAATTCTGAAAGGTAGACTCCTCAGGTATTTGGAGGAGGAAGGGATGGTGCTACTATTGGAGAAATTCGAATTGCAAGGCTGGAAGGACATGGTCCTTCAGATGGATGGCAGGTTGGCCAGGAGTGAAATTGTTGAATTCATGGCAAATGCTGCAGTGAAGGATAGACTGGTTACCAGCTTGGTGAAAGGGGTGCAAATCTCTTTCAACGTGAAGGTTGGGTGAAATTCTAGGTGTACCTGTTGAGGGGTACAATGACTACACAAAGATTAAGTGGCCAAGCCTAGAAAACCTTCCTACTATCCTGTCCATTACCAGAAAATTCAGTGACAATGAGGAGGAACTTGAGCCCAAGGTTATATACAAGAGTAAGATGAAGCCATCCCATAAGGTGTTGTTCAAATTTGTCAACAATTGTGTTCTGCCTAGGCAGGAAAGGAGGCGCATTGCCAACTTCATGGACTTGGTTCTGATGGAGTGTTTGGATAGTGGGAGGCAGATCAATTAGCCTGGATTTATAATCCAGCTTCTTGATAGGGTTATAAATGGCTCCAAGACTCATGCCATTCCCTATGGCTTCATTCTCATAGCTGTGCTTACACATTTTAAGGTGCCTCTGAAGAAGTGGGAGGTGGCTACAAGAAAAGATCACTTTGGGGCAAATACTCTGATTGCTTGTGACTATGAGGTCCATGCCACTCCTAATGAACCTGGTTCATCCAAGAAAGAACCAGTCAATAGCAAGGTCAGAGCCTTGGTGCAGGAGAGTGGGGCAAAGTATGCTGAGATTGAGAGGCTGAAGAAAAGGTTGGCGGAGGTGGAGAGTGAGAGAGATGCTCTTAGAACTGAGCTGGCAAGAGAAAAGGAGAAGAATGATGGCATTCTTCAAAATATACTGAAATTTCTGCAAGCCAAAAACCAAGCACCTAGTTCTTCCTAGCCTTAAGCTCATAGCCTAGTGTAGATCCTTCAATGACCTAGTTTGGGATGGTTTTTTTGTTTGCTCATATTTTCAGTATTTTTATTTCTTTTTATGCTTTATGGAAGAATCATATCAAGTATCAATGAAAAATGCTAGTTTTTGCTCTAACTGTTTGTTTATATTTCTTTGATGGTTAAAATTCTTAGCTTGATCAATGATGATTAATCCATGATTGCATTTGAAGTAGCCCCAATGGCCATGAGTAAGTTTTAAAATCTGGGTATCATAAATTTTTTATGCAACTTTTCGATAATGCCAAAAGGGAGAAAATTGTTGTGCTTTACACTTTAAACAGTGATGTTTATAACCTAATAAACCCGGTCCTTGATGATAAGTGATAAAAAGCAAAAATATTTCTAACATTGTATTGATGTTGAGCTAAGTTGAAACAGGGCCTAAGCTTATGAAAAGTACATAGTTTGTCATCATCAAAAAGGGGGAATTTGTTGGCCTAAGTGAATGTTAGTTTTGAAGATTGACAAAGGAAGCTCAGGCATGAACCAGGTCCATCCCTTGTATGCATAGACGAGCAGATTTGAGCATGTGGGATGCACGTGAAGGAGATAATCTTAACTTGATAAAACTGATATCTCCTGATCGAAAATGTTGCATAATTAATAAGGAGAAGGACTCCTTAATCAAAGAGAACACTATCCAAAATAAGGGAGGAGTTAGAAGTTGAGATCAATTAGAACTCTTCCACCAAGGAAGAGTAGCATTAGAACTCTAGTTATTTTCTACTCTACTAACTTTATAAATCGCAGGATGTTTTCATTCTGCAGGTATGCACAAAAGCAGAAGTTAAACGTGAATTGAGAGCACAATAGCAAGGCATTTTACAAGCAATTCGTGTGTGATTCAAGTGTGCAAACCTGAAGCTACATGAACCAGCTCCAAGTGTCTGTCTTTTATTCTAGTTCAATTGTAGTAGGTGTTTTCATATTGTACCTTTAAGCTTTATCTAGAGGCAATTGTAATAGGTACTCAGAGTATTCAAGTTAGAGTTAACTTGAAATTATCGCAGTAGTTAGAGGCTGGTTGCCACAACGGGATTAGAGTTAATCCTAGGTTTATAAAAGTATTTTGTAAATGCAGTTTTTGGCTCAGTGATTTACTGGAGAGTTTGGAAAAATCCTACTGAGAAGTAGGTCGTAGTTTTTTTTACCTTTTGAGCCAGATGATTTCAACATAAAATACTTGTATTCTTTACTTTCTGCATTTACTATTTCAGCAATAGTAGGATAAGGAACACATAGAAGAACCCGATCTTTCTATAATCAGTTTAGGCGAAAAATTAAGTACCACACAAATCACTCCACTCTTGTGTTGTATTGAAGTTAAAAACATGACGAATACCCCTAACTTATGTACCACATTCGCCTCTATTCCTCTAACTATAAATCTGTATCATATGGCATTCTTTTAAATGGAGTAGAAATATTCATCCTAAATAGGTTTATATATTCAGTTATAGCTAGCCACCCCTTTCACAATCGCACACGTGAAACTTGATCTCCAATTTCAATTGGACTGAGAAATTAGTCGAAGTCAAAAGTATGAAAGCTTCAGTCAATGACATCTTTCTCCTTTTTTCCCCTCCATTTATTCTTCTTCGTCAAATCTCAAAACCACACGCTGCTTCTTACTACTTGCTTTACATTCAAGATCTACATATCTCGTCCTCTTCTTTTTTCTATTATGTTCTGGAAATACGATACAAAATGAGTTGGGAACTCTATTAATTTGTTAGTACTACGTACTATTCTTTTCCTGTAGTTTCTTTTCTTTATGTTGTCAAATACCAGTTGAGAAAGCAGAACAGAAACCAGGGAAAGTGTCCGAAGATCCCAAAGCCAATCTATTCTGTGGATGCGATTGACTATTCTGGGTTAAAATTTCTGTTAATTAATTAAATAATTGAAAGAAATTTTGTCCAAAAAAGTTAATCAATTAATCTTTGGTCGAAGTCGAAGCCGAAGCCGAGCCGAGCGAGCGACGACGACGACGACGACGCGAGGTTTACTTTCTTTCTAACCCATTTAACATCAAGAGAAGTGTTTTCTCAATATAAGCACATTCATTTTTCTTTCCACCACCAATGAGGGACACTTGCTCTTTTCAAAGCAAAATGGAGCTTTAAGAATGCACGAATGAGTGTGTGAATGGGGAATGGCTATAAGACAAAGGAATGCACGAACGAGTGTGTGATTTACATGCAAGGATTAATTGCATCTACATAAGTAGGTTTCCCTTTGAACTTTCAATAGTGAACTTATATCGGATATACTCGGTTAATCGGTAGATTTGATATCTTTGAACCGTCGAGCTTTGTTGTATACCTAGACAACATAAGTCACACAATATCACGACCCAAAATCTCACCCCAGGCATCGTGATGGCACCTAGTCTCTAAGACTAGGTAAGCCGATTTCAATTACCTTTTGAAGCCATTTTATTTTTGAAACTAACAGCGGAAATAATTACAATATACAACCTCCCAAAACTGGTAGTACTGAGTCACAAACTCTAACTGAATACATAGAATGATCACGAGCACCGAATATACAATACTATTTGATTACAAGTTAACAATACAATGAAATGAAAAGATTCCAAGGGACTACGACGACCAAGCAGCTCTACCTTGAATCTTTACGATCCCACTTTAACTCTGCTCAAGTCCGTTATCTTCAATACCTGGCTCTGTACAAAAATGTGTAGAAGTGAAGTATGTGTACGCCATGGTCGGTACCCAGTAAGTATCAAGACTAACCTCAATGGAGTAGAGATGAGGTACAGTCAAGACACTCACTAGTCTAATAACCTGTGCAATATAATATACAAAATAATAGAAAACAAATAATAATAAGGGCAGGATAAAACAACCAGTGATATGCACAACAGACAACAAGAATACCATAAATATCACTCAATAATTAATAAACACAATTTCACCCAATTAAATCAAGTCCTCCAAATAAATGTCTTTCACATATAATTCTTCCATATAACTCTCTTTCAAATATAATTTTCTCAAATAATTATTTTTCAAATATAATTCTTTCAATAAATCTTTTCAAATATAATTTTCTCAAATAAATATCTTTCAAATACAATTCTTTCATATAATACTTTCTAAGTAAAAATTCTTCCAAATAAATATTTTGAATATAATTCTTTTAATTAAAAAGTCATCATGTGACACCTCATTTCATAATCATAAAAATACGGTTCTCAGCCCATTTTTATATTTTCACGCCACCTCGTGCCCATAATTAAATCATCATATTTTCCAAGCACCTCGTGCCCTCATTTCATATCACAACTGCACGGACAATTCACGTGCCAATTATCATTATCATTTCATCACAAAACCTCATGCCCACATTTCATATGATAACTGCACGGACAATGCACGTGCCAAATATCCTCATTATTTACTCACGGCACATCGTGCTCACATTTCATTTTATAAACTGCCTGGCAATAACCACAGGCTCTCAATTTTAACATAAATCAGATTGTTATCAATTTACCAACAATAAGACAAATTGCACAAGGTATAAAAGTAAACACAAGAAAATCACAACATCGCATGAAAATTATCAATGCCACAACCCCACATCATCACATATCGTCCCTGATAATAGTCACCTATATCGCTCATATTGCCACCCTTATCACTCCTATAGCCACCCTTATCGCTCCTATAGCCACCCTTATCGCTCCGCCCAAACAATATTCCAACAAACACAACAACAGTGAAATGCCACCCTTATACCCACATAATATCAACGGTGAAATACCACCCTTATATCCTCAAAATAATAATTAACACAACACAATAATTTACACGGAAAATTATCATGGCAACATAACAAAATCAATTCATATCACAATTTGCTCAATGGCCACAACCAAATTCTAAAACTACAACCAAGTCAATTGATTTCACAACAAAGAGCCAGAAGCTCCACACAATGTATACAACACCCAAAAACGATCAATAGAGATAGAAATTACTCAACATAAAGCAAAGCCTTCATTAAATTCAAATTTTCAATAATTATATAAACACCTCTTCTTAGGCTCATTTAATTAATTATTTGAAGAGGAAAAAATTCATAAAGAAATTAAATTCCAATAATTATCAAACCAACAAATTCACGGAATTACATAAATAATCAAGTAACAATCACATCAAATTGTCATATAACAACATATTCAACAACAACAAGGATTTAGGCACGACAAATAGATGATTAAATATATACCAACAATTATCCAATTTATCACACAATATGCTCAAGACTTTAACTCAATAAAATTTACATATATAAGCTGAGTACGTACTCGTCACCTCGCGTACATGGCTTTTCACATTTCACAAATAGCACATAAAACTCAATGCCTAAGGGGTAATTCCCCCACTCGAGGTTAAGCAAGACACTTACCTTTTTGAAGTTAGGCCGATATTCCAAAATAGCCTTCTTGCTTGAATTGACCTCCTGACAGCTCAAATCTATCCAAATTAATTGTATAACTTCATTAAAATTCATTAAAAACAATTTCGGATAATAATACGTCGACTTAAAAATTTATTCCAAAATGTCAACAAAAGTCAACGCGGGACTCGCCCCTCGGAACCCGACATAATTTTCATGAAATCCGAACACCAATTCCGATACGAGTTCAACCATACCAATTTTATCGAATTCCAATAACAACGCGACCTCCAAATCTTAAATTTTCGGTTTTGGAAGATTTTACAAAAATCTTGATTTTTCCTCCATTAAATCTGAATTAAATGATGGATTCAAAGACATAATCATGAAAATTAATCAAAGCTGGATAAGAATTACTTACCCCAAACACGCACGCAAGAATCTCTCCAAAAATTGCCTTCTACCGATCTCCCTATTAGATTTTGAGTTATGAACTCAAACCCCCATTTTTGGGACTTTTAATTCTGCCCAGATAGGCCTTCTTCGCGTTCGCGACCTCTGTCTCGCATTCGTGAAGGCCAAAAACTCGCTGCCTCAATTTCTTCTTCGCGTTCGCGTTAACAGCATTGCGTTCGCGAAGGCCTTCCATGCATATCATCGCTTTCGCGTTCAAGCTCTCACGTTCGCGATGCACTCAGGTCCTACTGCTTTGCATTCGCAATTGAAGCTTCGCGTTCGCGAAGGCTGATGACTCCAGGCCCAGTCCCCTCCTTCCTTCTACGCGTTCGCGACTGGCCCCTCGCGTTCGCGTAGGTTCTTCAGGCATACTTTCGCGTTCGCGAGCCCTCCTTCGCGTTCGCGAAGGCCAAATCCCAGCAGCCTCAAAACTCCTCTTCGCGTTCGCGTGACTCTCTTCGCGTTCGCGAAGAAGGAAGTCAGATACCAGATACAGCAGTTCCGAAACAACCCGAAATGATCTGAAACCACCCCGAAACACACCCGAGGCCTCCGGGACCTCAACCAAATACACCAACAAGTCCTAAAATATCATACGAACTTAGTCAAATTCTCAAATCACCTCAAACAATATCAAAACGATGAATCACACCCCAAATCAAAATCTATGAACTTTAAACTTTTAAATTCTATAACTTGTGCCGAAACACATTAAATCAATCCGGAATGACTTCAAATTTTGTACACGAGTCATAATTAACATTATGGACCTACTCCAACTTCCGAAATCAGATTCCGACCTCGATATCAAAAAGTCCACTTCCGGTCAAATTCTCCGAAAATTCGACTTTTGCCATTTCAAGCCTAAATTGGCTACAGACCTTAGATTCACAGTCCAGACATGCTCCTAAGTCCAAAATCACCCAACGGAGCTAACAGAACCGACGAAACTCCATTCCGGAGTCGTCTTCACACAGTTCTGACTACGGTCAAAATCCTAAGACTTAAGCTTCCGTCTTAGGGACTAAGTGTCCCAAATCACTCCGAATCATCCGTAAATCAAACTCGACCATACCCGCGGGTCATAATATATATTGCGAGGCTGCTTGAGACCTTAAGCCACTGAACGGGGCGTAAATTTTTAAAACGACAAGTCGGGTCGTTATATTCTCCACCTCTTAAACAAACATTCGTCCTCGAATGTTCTAAGAATTATTCTGAGGTTACAAAATTGATGATTTTACTTTTTCACATATACTCATAGTTGATTCCACGTCACCGCATTTGAGATAAGCCCGACAACATCATCTCATTTGAGATTATTTCTCTTATCCATATTTGTAAACTTTAAGATCAATTTCTTACACTCCAACATTTCAAAAGGTTTGATTTTTTTTTTCAACAACGCACGGCATTAGTCTCAACTGGCTATAGCAACTCGTGCCTACGCACACATCAATTTTCTTGATAGTGTTGAAGTACTTCGTAAATTTTCTAGGGTGTTACATTCTCCCTCGCTTAGGATCATTCGCCCTAAAAAACATAACATAACTTATATCTTCCTTTGCAAATCTCAATCCTCCAAATTTTACTAACTCCCAAATTTTTTAGAAATTTCGGTAGAGTCTCCCGTGTAATTGGGCCTATCCACCTGCCAGAGTAACACCAAAATAACTCCTAACAACACATCCACAACCCAACACAATACCACAAGGTATATATCAATAACACCAATCTTAGCATTACAAGCACTGCATTATCATAATGATATCATGACGTGAAGTACATCATATGTATGCTCATCACCACATCTCTGGTCTTAAAAGTTGTTCATAATTAATTCCAACATCATCAATTAATCTCATATTAACCACCACCTCATTTCAAATTTTTCACAACACTTACAACAGAATGTGAGGCATGAAGACCTCATGATTACTTACTCGGATTAATAAGTCACATTTAACGCCACCTGGACACTCATCTCATAGGTTAAACCTCAATGTTTACAGCACCAAAATGGCTGAATATGCACAGAAAAATATACAAGAATTATCAAATAAGCCTAACAGGCATGACTCCCTATTAATACTATTGTACAATTAAATTTCACAACAAGAAAATTTTAAACTCATAAATATTTCACGACAAGGACCTCGTCCTTACATAACTTTAATCGCGGTTTGCAGCCCGGTTTAAATATTTCACATCATGTAAAAATGCGAGGATCTCGTCCTGAACTCCGAATCACAAGTACGTTGCACATTGTGCCAATTGAAATTTTAAATTTCCTTTCTTTCTTCTTTTCAATATATTTCATAAATAATTTTCACAACATATAATGAACCCTCCTACCGGTAGGGCATATAATTCATAAATAAAAAAAATTGGAATCAATTATTCCGAAATACATTAAACCCACTGTAATGAATAATAAAAAAATTACTTTTGGGCTTATAGCCCTCAATGGTGTACCAAAAATAAAATGACAGATACGGGCTCACACCTTCAAATCTCCCAACAGGGATAACATATAAGTGGGTCACAAATTTACGAAACTCACCCATAAGTAGAGCATAATAGGAGGACTTACCTCAATATTTAGAACCGAATCAAATTAAGGAAAATATCCTTTTATAATAAAAATCAAGATCGTACCTATAACGACACCATCTAGTGTATTGGCCTCAGCCAAATCATAGTGATTAAATCAACGAGTCGGGCCTCCACCTCTTAGGCGCCCACTACCCACCTGGCCTCCACATCTAGCTGACTATACACGCGGAGTATTAACTGGAATAAAGCTTGTAGCTGGAGTGTTCTGATGAAATCCACCCCTCTCAAGTCTGGGACAATCTCTCATGATATGCCTAGTATCACCATACTCATAACAACCTCTCTGAGGTCGCGGCTGCTCGTACTGAGTCTGTGCCGGATAACCGGAATAACCACTGTAAGAATCTCGTGCCGGAGGTGCACTGTAAACTGGAGCACTCTGAGTAATCTGATGTGCGAACTGAGCTGACCGACTGCTCGAGCCTCTGCTATAATGGGTTCTAGCTGAAGAGTAAAATCCACTAAACCCTCCAGATCTTCGAGACCTTTTGGCCTCCTTAGACTCCCTTTCCTCGCCTAAAACACCCTCAATCTTCCTTGCAATCTCCACTATTTGTTGAAATGGAGTATCAGTTTGCAATTCTCGAGCCATGCATATTTTAATATCATAATCGATCCCCTCAATGAATCTGCGGACCCGTTCTCTGATTGTAAGAACTAAGATAGGTGTATGACGGGCTAACTCACTGAACCTGATAGCATATTCTGACACTGTCATAGTGCCCTGACGCAACCGTTTGAACTCTGCGTGCCACGCATCTTGGAGAGTCTGGGGAACAAACTCTTTCAAGAACATTTCCAAAAATTGAGCCCAAGTTGGTGGTGTTGCATTGGCCGGTCTACCTTCTTCATAGATTTGTCATCACCGATACGCTGCGCCTGACAGTTAAATGTAGTAAAGGAAACTCTGCTCACTTCCACAATACCCATGGTGCGGAGAATACAGTGACAATTTTTCATAAATCCTTGGGCATCCTCTGCAGCTGTGCCACTGAAAGTTGGAGGATCATATTTCTTAAACCTTTCAAGTCTCTTTTGTTCTTCTTCTGATGCCTTGGGCCTGACCACAGGCCGAACCGGAATAAATGATTGTACTGGTACTACACCCGAAACCTGACCAACGTGATCCTGCTGCTCTGGAGTTATGGTAGGATTCTGAGTTACTCCCCCAATCTGCGAAATATTTGGTGCAACAAAGATCAATGCCACCGGAGTTAATGTACCAAACATACTCAGGAACTGTGCTAAGGTCTCCTAAAGTTTGGGGGTAACAGCTTCTAGTACCTGTCCCCCAACTGGAGCTACTAGTGGCTCCTCAACTGTTGTTCTGACAGGTGCTCTAGTCGCAGCACGTGCCCTTCCTCGACCTCTACCTCGGCCTCTACCTCTGCCCCGGCCTCTTGCATCCCTAGCAGTATGTGCGGATGCATGTTTAGCTAACCCAGTAGCACGTGTCCTCAACATCTGTGAGAGAATGGAGATATAAAGGTTCAAATTCCAAATTCAACAAATTTCACACGAAAGGAATGAAAGAAATGGAAATTTCCTAACAGTTCTGTAGCCTCTTGAAGATAAGTACAGACATCTCCGTACCGATCCGCAAGACTCTACTAAACTCGTTCGTGACTCATAGAACCTATGAACCTAGAGCTCTGATACTAACTTGTCACGACCCAAACAATCCCACCACAAGCGTCGTGATGGCACCTAGTCTCTAAGACTAGGTAAGCCGATTTCAATTACCTTTTGAAGCCATTTTTTTTTGAAACTAACAGCGGAAATAATTGTGATATGAATTGATTTTGAAACTAACAGCGGAAACTAACAGAATTTGTTTGTGGACATTGAGCAAATTGTGATATGAATTGATTTTGTTATGTTGCCGTGATAATTTTTCGTGTAAATTATTGTGTTGTGTTAATTATTATTTTGAGGATATAAGGGTGGTATTTCACCGTTGATATTATGTGGGTATAAGAGTGGCATTTCACTGTTGTTGTATTTGTTGGAATATTATTTGGGCGGAGCGATAAAGGTGGCTATAGGAGCGATAAGGATGGTTATAGGAGTGATAAGGGTGGCAATAGGAGCGATAAAGGTGGCTATTATCAGGGACGATATGTGATGATGTGGGGTTGTGGCATTGATAATTTTCATGCGATGTTATGATTTTCTTGTGTTTACTTTTATACCTTGTGCAATTTGTCTTATTGTTGGTAAATTGATAACAATCTGATTTATGTTGAAATTAAGAGCCTGTGGTTATTGCCAGGAGGTTTATAAAATGAAATGTGAGCACGATGTGCCGTGAGTAAATAATGAGGATATTTGGCATGTGCATTGTCCGTGCAGTTGTGATATGAAATGTGGGCACGAGGTGTTGTGATGAAATGATAATGATAATTGGTACGTGAATTGTCCATGCAGTTGTGATATGAAATGAGGGCACGAGGTGCTTGGAAAATATGATGATTTAATTATGGGCACGAGGTGGCGTGGAAATATAAAAATGGGCTGAGACCCGTATTTTTATGATTATGAAATGAGGTGTCACATGGTGACTTTTTAATTGAAAGAATTATATTCAAAATATTTATTTGGAAGAATTTTTACTTAGAAAGTATTATATGAAAGAATTGTATTTGAAAGATATTTATTTGAGAAAATTATATTTGAAAAGATTTATTGAAAGAATTATATTTGAAAAATAATTATTTGAGAAAATTATATTTGAAAGAGAGTTATATGGAAGAATTATATGTGAAAGACATTTATTTGGAGGACTTGATTTAATTGGGTGAAATTGTGTTTATTAATTGTTGAGTGATATTTATGGTATTCTTGTTGTCTGTTGTGCATATCACTGGTTGTTTTATCCTGCCCTTATTATTATTTGTTTCCTATTATTTTGTATATTATATTGCACAGGTTATTAGACTAGTGAGTGTCTTGACTGTACCTCATCTCTACTCCATTGAGGTTAGTCTTGATACTTACTGGGTACCGATCATGGCATACACATACTTCACTTCTGCACATTTTTGTGCAGAGCCAGGTATTGAAGATAACGGACTTGAGCAGAGTTAAAGCGGGATCGTAAAGATTCAAAGTAGAGCTGCTTGGTCGTCGCAGTCCCTTGGAGTCTTTTCATTTTATTGTACTGTTAACTTGTAATCAAACAGTATTGTATATTCGCCCCTCGTGATCATTCTATGTATTCAGTTAGAGTTTGTGACTCAGTACTACCAGTTTTGGGAGGTTGTATATTGTAATTATTTCCGCTGTTAGTTTCAAAAATAAAATGGCTTCAAAAGGTAATTGAAATCGGCTTACCTAGTCTTAGAGACTAGGTTCCATCACGATGCCTGGGGTGGGATTTTGGGTCGTGACATTGTGTGACTTATGTTGTCTAGGTATACAACAAAGCTCGACGGTTCAAAGATATCAAATCTACCGATTGACCGAGTATATCCGATATAAGTTTATTATTGAAAGTTCAAAGGGAAACCTACTTATGTAGATGCAATTAATCCTTGCATGTAAATCACACACTCGTTCGTGCATTCCTTTGTCTTATAGCCATTCCCCTTTGTCCTAAAACATCATACGAACTTAATCGAATTCTCAAATCACATCAAACAACATCAAAATGACGAATCGCACCCCAAATCAAAATCTATGAACTTTGAACTTTCAAATTCTATAACTTGTGCCGAAACACATCAAATCAATCCGGAATAACTTTAAATTTTGCACACAAGTCATAATTGACATTATGGACCTACTCCAGCTTCGGGAATCAGATTCCGACCCTGATATCAAAAGGTCCAATTCCGGTCCAATTCTCCAAAAATTCGACTTTCGCCATTTCAAGCCTAAATTGGCTACAGACCTCAAATTCACAGTCCGGACATGCTCCTAAGTCCAAAATCACCCAACGGAGCTAACGAAACCTACAAAACTCCATTCCGGTATCGTTTTCACATAGTTCTGACTACGGTCAAAATCCTAAGACTTAAGCTTACGTCTTAGGGACTAAATGTTCCAAATCACTCTGAATCATCCATAAATCAAACTCGACCATACACGTGGGTCATAATACATATTACGTGGCTGATCGAGTCCTTAAGCCACTGAACGGGGCATAAATTCTTAAAACGACAAGTCGGGTCGTTACACACAATCAACCCTTAACCATCTATGGTTCACACGGTTGTGTTCGTTTTAGCCATGAACACCGCCTGGTTTTATGAGTGCTTAGAGAATGGGCCTTTACTTTCCTTCCCCTTGAAGCGGCTTACACTTCACACTCAGATAGGTGATTTCCAAACGTGTAATCCTATAGACACAATATCTGGTCATTTCCTACAAGACTTAGCGAATCATTAAAAAGCTTTAAGTTTTATTGACTCATCAAAAATCCTTAATGCTTTACCCTGATTTTTGGACATTGTCTTCATCACAAGACTGGGTTGAGTTATTTGACAATGTTGAACCGTCATTCATAACTTTGTTTGATCTCTTTGAACCTAGCTCTTGGGATCTCCAGTCTGCTAGGTAGAGTTACCGCCATGATGACTTGTCCTAGGCCTTAATTCCATTCCCTTCAATGATCTTTCAACTGCCTCTCTAGATAGGCTTTTTGTAAGCGGATCTGACACGTTATCTCTTGACGGTACATAGTCAATAGTGATAACACCACTATAGAGTAGTTGTCTAGCGGTATTGTGTCTTCGTCGTATGTGACGAGATTTTCCGTTATACATAACACTCCCTATGCTGCCTATTGCCGCTTGACTATCACAATGTATACATATAGGTGCCAAAAGTTTAGGCCAAAATGGAATATCTTCCAAGAAATTTCGGAGTCATTCAGCTTCTTCAACGGCCTTATCTAAAGCTATGAATTCAGATTCCATTATAGAACGAGCGATGCAAGTTTGTTTGGATGATTTCCAAGACACTGCTACACCCCCAATTGTGAAAACATATCCACTCATGGATTTAACTTTAGATGATCCGGTGATCGAATTTGCATCACTATATCCCTCGATGACGGAGGGATATTTGTTATAATGCAAAGCATAATCGTAGGTATGTTTCAGATAGCCCAAAACCCGTTTCATTGCCATCCAATGTATTTCATTGGGATTACTTGTAAACCGACTCAGTTTACTAATAGCACATGTTATATCTGGTCGCGTACAATTCATGATATACATCAAACTTCTCAATACTCTTGCATAGTACAGTTGTGAGTTACTTTCACGTTCATTCTTTTTAAGTGCATAACTCACGTCAATTGGAGTCTTGACAATCTTGAAATCCAAATACTTGAACTTGTCAAGTAATTTTTCAATGTAGTGAGACTGTTATAATGCTAGACCTTGTGGAATCTTGTGAATTATGATTCCTAAGATTACATCAGCAATTCCTAAGTCTTTTATGTCGAATTTGCTAGCCAACATGCGCTTAGTGGCATTTATGTCTGCCATATTTTTGCTCATTATTAACATGTCATAAACATATAAAGAAACAATGACTTCATGACCTGGAGTGTTTTTAATGTATATACATTTGTCACACTCGTTGATTTTAAACCCACTTGCCAATATTGTTTGGTCAAATTTGGCATGCCATTGTTTGGGTGCTTGTTTAAGTCCATAAAACAATTTAACCAGTTTGCACACTTTCTTTTCTTTACCCTGAACCACAAAACCCTCAGGTTTCTCCATGTAAATCTCTTCCTCCAATTCTCCATTTAAGAAAGCTATTTTAACATCCATTTGATGGATTTCAAGACCATACACGGCCGCCAGTGCCACTAACACCCTAATAGATGTTATCCTCGTTACTGGCGAGTAAGTGTCAAAGTAATCAAGGCCTTCCTTTTGTCTACAACCTTTGACAACAAGTCTTTCCTTATATTTGTCAATAGTGCCATCAGCTTTTATTTTTCGTTTAAAGATCCATTTCGAACCTAAAGGCTTATTTCCTAGAGGAAGATCAACCAATTCCCATGTATGGTTATCCAAAATTGATTGAATCTCACTATTGACTGCCTCTTTCCAAAATGCTGAATCAGAAGATGACATAGCTGCTTTGAAAGTTTGAGGCTCATTTTCAAGCAAGAATGTCACAAAATCTAGTCCAAAGGAAGTAGATGTTCTTTGACGTTTGCTATGCCTTAGATATTTTTCACTTGGAGTATTTTCCTTTGGTTCTTCCCGTGGTCATTTAGGTCTTTCACTTAACGACTCGCATTCAGTTTTATACGGATAGATGCTTTCAAAGAACTCAACATTATATGATTCAATTACCGTATTAATATGAATTTCGGGATTATCAGATTTATGAACCAAAAAACCGACATGCTTTACTGTTTGTAGCATATTTAATGAAAATACAATCCACAGTTTTTGGTCCGATTTTTACCCTATTGGGTAAAGGTACTTGTACCTTTGCTAGATACCCCCACACTTTGAAATATTTCAAGTTGGGTTTTCTTTCTTTCCATTTTTCATATGGAATAGATTGTGTTTTGCTGTGGAGTACTCTGTTGAGTATTCGGTTAGCTGTAAGGATAGCTTTTTCCCACAAACTCTCTGATAATCCGGAATTTATTAAAAAAGAATTCATCATTTCCTTTAATGTACGGCTTTTTCTTTTCACAATTCCATTGGATTGAGGTGTGTAGGGGGGCAGTAGTTTGATGGATAATTTCATATTCTGAACATATTACTGCAAATGGAGATTCATATTCTCCACCCCTATCACTTCTAATCATTTTGATCTTTTTATTCATTTGATTCTCTACTTCATTCTTATATTGTTTAAATGCTTCAATTGCTTCATCCTTACTATTAAGCAAATAAACATAACAATATCGAGTACAATCATTAATAAAAGTTATAAAATACTTTTTCTCACCTCGAGATGGTGTCAACTTCATATCATAAATGTCAGTATGAATTAAGTCTAGTGGATTTGAATTCCTTTCAACATACTTAATAGGATGTTTTACAAATTTAGATTCAACACATATTTGACATTTTGATTTATTACACTCGAATTTAGGCAATACTTCTAAATTAATTAACTTCCGTAAGGTTTTGTAATTGACATGTCCTAAAGGAATATGCCATAAATTATTTGACTCTAGTAAATAAGAAGAAGCTGAATTTTTTTGAGTTTTGAAAATGCCCTCTGTGAGGTAGCCCTTTCCAATATACATTTCATTCTTGCTTACAACAGCTTTGTCAGATACAAATACACATTTGAATCCATTCTTAACAAGTAAAAAAGTTGAAACTAAATTCTTCCTAATAGTAGGAACATGAAGAACGTTGTTGAGCGTTAACACCTTGCCGAAAGTCATATTCAAGAATATCTTCCAATAACCCTCAATCATGGTTGTTGCGGTATTTCTCATAGAAAGCTCTTCTTTTGGACCAGCAGTAGAGTAAGTCGCAAATGCTTTTTTGACAGCACATACATGTCGGGTGGCTCCAGAGTCAATCCACCACTCCTTCGGATTTCCAACTAGGTTGCATTCCAAAAGCATTGCACACAGATTATCAATGTCATCATTCTTCTCTACTATGTTAGCCTGTCCCTTTTTCTTATCCTTTTTCGGGAGACGACAATCAGGGGCTTTGGACCAGCTTTTCCGTAATTGTAGCAGTTGCCCTTGAATTATTTCTTGTTCTACTCCTTAGTCTGTTCAGAAGACCTCTTCCTCTTCTTACTTTTTGGAGAAGTTTCCTTAACGATATTAGCTCCCATAATCGTTGAATTTCCACGAGTCGGCTATTTTGTTGTCTTCCTCAATATTGAGACGAATCACAAGATCTTCCAACTTAATTTCTTTGTGCTTGTGATTCAGATAGTTTTTGAAATCTCTCCACGAAGGAGGCAGTTTTTCAATCATTGCAACCACTTGAAATGCTTCATTCACTACCATACCTTCAGCAATAAGGTCGTGAAAAATAAGTTAAAGCTCTTGAACATGGGTACCAACGATTTTGCTGTCTATCATTTTATAGTCTAGAAACTTGGCAACCACAAACTTTTTCAAGCATGCATCTTCAGTCTTGTACTTCTTCTCAAGTGCATCCCATAATTCTTTCGAAGTTTTCATAGCACTGTAGACATAGTACAAGTCATCCTCCAAAGCACTTAGGATGTATCCTTTGCAAAGAAAATTTGCCTGTTTCCACGCCTCAATAATCATAAATTTCTCGTTGTCTGGCATGTCCGCGGCAGGCACCGGAGGTTTTTCACTGGTGAATTTCTACATACCAAGTGGGTAAGCCAGAAGAACATCCTTTGCTTCCATCCTTTGAAGTTGGCTCCAGAACATTTCGCTGGTTTCTCGGCCGGTGGCACAACAGTTCGGCTTGACGAGGCTATCGTTGTTGCCGCAACAGTCGCAGAAGGATTTTCATTATCAATTTCCATTTCTCACTATCAACAACATAAGATTTCAATTAATGGCAAGAAATAGTGCAGTAAATAGTACTGTAATTAATGTGAAACAACACGTTTAAAAAATAAAAACTGAAGTTTTTATATATTGTTTCACATAAAACGAGAAAGTTTTTATGTTCTTCAAATTGTTTCTGAATTTTAATACTCCGATGAAGTTTTTATATCTTCAAATCAGAATAGAAAAATTCAGAAGGAGTAGAAAACCACACATGTTTTAATCTCCAAAATCAAAATACAGATTATAATATAAAAATTAATTTTCTTAAGATTGTTAGTAAATCTGTATTACTATAATGAATAATGAAACAGTAAATTTTCTAGAAACAGAAAACAAAAATAGAAAGCTAGCAATAACAGAATGTTGAAATAATATCTGAAAATAATTTCGGAATAAATCGAGCCCACTGAATGCATAGTGTGTCCTTAAAAAAATTATTCCCTTCAAGTACCCGAGGTGCTGGAACATTATCCTCCTAGGATAGAACGATTTAACTCACCACTGTATTGGTACCTAAAACTCTGATAAACTTCGAACCACTCAATGGTTGTAAAATACATTGGAAAATTTTGTGTAGACGAAGAAGAAGAAGATGAAAAAATTTTCGTAAGGAAAGATTCTGGGATCAAGGCATATTTATAGCCAAAGCCGAAGACGAGCGAGCGACGTGGCGTGAGGTTTACTTTCTTTCCAACCCATTTAACACCAAGACAAGTGCTTTCTCAATATAAACATATTCACTTTTATTTTCACCACCAATGAGGGACACTTGCTCTTTCCAAAGCAAAAAGGAGCTCATTTTCCCTCCACTTTCTTCTCTCCATTTCACATTCACCAATCTTTTAATCCCAACACTCTAGCCGCTAGAATTTTCATTGGCAATGCATATATGTATATAAGATAAATTTCATCGGCCGAACCCGTAACTTAGTCTCTAGCTCTTCCTATGTTCCTATCTTGAAGGAAATGCTGTGACAGATTATCTGGTGAAAATGGATAGTCAGGAGTCATGCACAGTGAAGAATGTTTTGACTTGAAGGGGAAAAAGGAAAGATCCAGCATGGAAGAATGTTTTGTTCAAATTTTAGAATACGGTCTTAGCAATATAGGGGTGTACCGTGTATATATGTCGGGTTGGTTCGGATTTTTTAAATGCTAAATCAAACCAACAAAGTCGGGTTTTTCAATCTCATTTTTTCTTAAGTTTTTCGATTTTTTTCGGATTTTCGATTTTTTTTCTCGGTAAAGTCTTTATAGCACAAAATATGTAAATTTTGTTTCAAATATTTCTTTAGTCTTAGTAAGATACAACTATATAATATATTTTCCAAGAAAATAGTACAATAATATGAAATAAGTCATAGCATTATAAAATATTTAATAACAAAGATAATAAAATTTCATAAAGCAAATATTACTAATTAATAAGCCATAATAAAAATTAACATAATAAAAAAAAATACTATATAAGTCATACTAAAATAAGTATAGCTAATAAGTACTATTAATTACATAACTAAGCAGGCACTAAAGAAAAAGATAATCTAAGGTATGCATTATGATTATAAACCAATGTAAAACTAAAATTAGATATCCAACACTATTGTCACGACCCAATTTCTTCTATAGGCCGTGAAGGCGCCCAACGTCGCCGCCAGGCAAGCCAACGGTTAACTAACTATGTGATTACTCTTTTTAATAAGTTTTCAAGTAATTAAATTCCATTTATTAAGAGATTTAAGAAGTAGAAAGTTTAATAAATAAAACGAAAGCAACTGAGTGCAATCATAGATAGATAGGTACTCTAAAACTATAAAGTATACTAGAATGTGTGCCAAGACCTGGTGTCACAAGTGTATGAGCACTAGTAGAATATACAAAACTCTAACTACTGTCTGAATTAAAATAGACAGAAAATAAGTACAAAAAAGGCTCTAGGTGCTGCAAAACAGCTCAGGAAGTAGCTCACCACTAGGCCTTAGGGTATCGGAGATGCGCACCGGTGTGACTGCCAGATGCACCTGTCTCAGATCCTGTACGGTTAGTGAAGAAGTGTAGCATGAGTACATAAACAACATGTACTAAAAAGTATCAAGTCTAACCTCGAAGAAGTAGTGATGAGGGGTCGATATCGACACTTACTATGAGCTAACAATAAAGAAATACAGAAGTTATAAATAAGCATGAGTTAGGTAAATAATAATAATAATAATAACTCAATAACAAGCAGGAAGTAAATAATTCTTTCACACATAGTAAGTCCCAAATTACTTTCTGTCTTATATAATTTTAGCCTCTCAAGCCATGAAAAGATGTCAAATATATAACTAAACTCCGAGTGTTATCACGCAAGATTATGCCGAGGTCGTACGGCCCGATCCAGAATAATGTGTACACTGCTGAGAGTCGAGCGGCATGAACCATAGATGCATCTATCTATTGCAGAGACGTTCTGCCAGCTCCACAAGAAGAGTTGATACTTTATAACAACCTATTTAAGAGCTAATACAAGGCTAATGTACAACAAAACACAATTCTTATTAACGGTCAAGTAACCCGCCAAAATTCAAGTAAGCAAAATTCGGTCTTTTACAATTACTCTATCAAGTTCCAATATAATTTAGGCACTTTAATTAACAAGTAGGGTGCAACATTACAAGTATTTCATGATTCTGGTCCTAAACTACCCGGACATAAGTATAGTTAGTAGCTACGCACGGACTCTCGTCACCTCGTGTGTATTTAACCCCCACAATTAGAAGCGATTAGCAATTTAAATCACCTATGGGGTGAATTCCCTCTTACAAGGTTAGGCAATAGACTTACTTTGTCTCAAAACTCATTTTCCGGCCTCAAATTCACCCTAAAGTCTCAACTCGGTGCCGAACAATCCGAAACTAGTCGAATGTTGTAAAAATTAATTAATATATGCTCAAAAGTTAATGATTTAGCTATTAGATTAACTACCCAACCCAAATTGGAAGATTCTTAAAATTCACCCCTGGACCCACGTGCCCGGATTTCGAAAATATTCGAAGAAAGTTGTTACCCATAACCTCACAAACTCAAATATATAATTTTGACTCAATCCCACAACCATTTTCGTGGGTAAATCCCATTTTTATAAAACCCTAGGTTTATTCATCTAAACCCATAATTTTCATAAATTTACATCTTAAAATCTACCCATAATCTATGTATTTAACTTACATTGGATAGAAATTACTTACCTCCAATAGCTAGGTGGAAATCTCTCTCTAGGAAGCTCCAAAATCGCCCCAAGAAGTGAAATAAATGAACCAAAACTGACCTAAGTCCGAAATAAATGGACCTCACTGCCTCCAGGACTTTCGCATCTGCGGTCAATGGGCCGCATCTGTGGCATCACTTCTATGGAACCCGGTCCGCTTCTGCAGAAAGCATCAGGCCCATCCCTGGCCGCTTCTGTGGAGAGGAGACCACATCTGCGAGCACGCTTCTGCGGCTCGACTCTCGCTTCAATGGCTCTGGGCCTGGACGGCCCCTTCGCACCTGCGGCCCTTCCCTCGCAGAAGCGAGGCCGCTTCTGCAGAACCCTCACCACTTCTGCGCGCCACAACCAGCTTGCCTAGACTGCTTATGCGGCCAAGATCTCGCACCTGCGGGCTCGCATCTATGGCCAAATGCTCGCAGGTGCGAGCACACCAGAACTGGTGCACCATCAGCCCCTTACAAGTTCTAACTCAATCCGTGCATCACCCCGGATTGCACCTGAGGGCCCCAGGCCTCGTCCAAACATACCAACAAGTTTGAAATCATGAGACGGACTTGCTCGAACCTTCAGAATGTGGAAGACAACACTAAACTAAGAATCGCAACCCAAAACCAATAGGATCAACTTATGAACTTCAAATTCTTCCAACTTACACTTAGCGTGCCGATTCATACTTAAACTACTCGGAATCGCACCAAATTTTGTGTGCAAGACTTAAATCACCATACGGAACTATTCTCAGGCTCAAAATCATAAACAGACCTCGATAACAGCAAAACCTACTCCCAACCAAACTTAAAGAACTTTAAAACCTTCAATGCGCCAACTTTTAACTTTATGCGTAGAAATGCTCCCGGGTCATCCAAAACTTGATCCTGTAACGACCCGGGCGGTTGTTTTGAGTATTACAGTCCCATTCTCTCATTTACTACTCAATTTATGCCTTGCAATTAATTTATAACTTATCGGGTTAGTTGGTTCGGGTCCGGAAGGATTTCAGAGTGAAATGAGACACTTAGTCTTATAATTGAAAACTTAAGTTGGTAAAGTTGACCGGAGATTGACTTATGTGTAAACGACCTTGGAATTTAATTTTGATGATTCCAATAGCTCCGTATGCTGATTTTAGACTTAGGACGTGTCCGGAAAATTATTTGGAGGTCCGTAGTGGAATTAGGCTTGAAATGTCGAAAGTTGAATTTTTGGGAAGTTTGATCGGGGGTTTGACATTTTGATATCAAAGTCGGAATCTGATTATGGAAATTGTAATAGCTTTAATATATCATTTATGACTTGTGTGCAAAATATGAGGTCAATTGGACTCGATTCGATAGGTTTCGGCATCGAATGTAGAAGTTGGAAATTTCATAAGACTAAAGTTTCAAGTGAGTTCGCACGACCTAACTTAAAATAAGCATAAATCTCATGATACGAAGTATTATATGGTGTATTACCTATCAAAAGAAAGGTCTATGTGTTTAGTTTCCAACTTTTCAAACCGTTCGTCAATTGAACATTCATATAAGAAGTTATGACCAAATTACCAAAGGCTGGAAAAAATGTGATTCTGCGGTCAGATGTGCAACCGCAGAATCATTATGCGATCGAATAATTACACATTGAGCGATCGCATAATTACATATTGTGCGACTGCAAAATGGTCGTCGATATGCCCAGTGCAGCCCAATTTTCAGCACCGATTTTACAGTCCATTGTGCGATCCGCATACCCATTGTGCGACCGCATACCTTTTTTCGGAGGGATAATTTTTTTATTTTCATACTCCGACCCCATTTTGATAAATAGGTTTTGGGGCATATTTTGGGGCAATTATCTGATGATTTTAGAGAGAAGTGAGAGTGTTCTAGAGAGAGGAAGTAGATAAAGTGTCATGTTCATCAAATTCTTATCCAAGCCTTGAAATCCAATAAGAAATCCCTCAAGTTCTTCATCAAAGAGGTAAGGTTCTAACCCATAATCTTCCATTTCGAGTTTAGGTAATGATGGGTGATTAAGAGTATAATTCATGGGTGTAAGAGTATTATTTATACGTATCAATGAGGTTTATGGAAAGAGTGTTGAGTTCAAATGGGTAAAGATTGGGTTAAAAATGGTAAAAATCTTCAATGAATTTAATTGAAGATTTGAGGGTCGAGTTGATGTTGGAATTTGGTAAAATTTGTATGGTTAGACTCGTGGTTGAATGGAGATTTTGTAACTTTTGTCGGGTTCCGAGACGTGGCCCCCGCGGGCAATGTTTGAGCTAAAATTCGGATTTTATGAGAAATTAGTATTTTCTTATGGAATTAATTCCAATAAATTTTATTGACTGAATCGAATTAATTGTGGATAGATTCGAGGCGTTTGGAGGCCAATTCATGAGGCAACGACATATCAGAGTAAAGAATAACACGATGTGAGGTAAGTAACACTTCTAAACTTGGTTCTGAGGGTATGAATCCCCGAATTTGGTATGATATAAATTGTTGAAGGTGACTCACACGATAGGTAACGAACATGTAGACGTGCACCATAGAAATTGTGTCTTGAATAAATCTCGTGAAGTTGTAAAATTTAAGATTCATGTTATTATCTGAACATGTGGCACGTGTTAGAAGAATTGAGCCGAGGCTTGTGATAAATATCGTGTTTAGTCTACGTGCCAATATTTTAGGACCCATGGGGTCGTGTTGTCGTTGAATTAATTGTTCAAAACAAATATACATTTCACACTTAGTAATAATTGTCCATTGTGAGGATATTTATGGGATTGAGTTGCAACACAGTAGGCCATAATGGCTTCATACATCATTATTATATGGATCGAAGTTGCCCGCCTGCAGCAGGCCTTATTGGCTTTACTATTTTATGGATCGAGGCTGCCCGCCTGCAGCAGGCCTTATAGGCTTTGTTATTATACGGATCGGTACTTCCCGCGTGTAGTAGGCCATATTGGCTTTGTATTACGCTTGGGCTGAAGGAGCCCCTCCGGAGTCTGTACGCACCCCCAGTGAGCGTAGATGATCATCGATATTCAGGAGACTTCCCAGGGCATGGACTTGCCTTACTTACTGCTATATATATATATATATATATATATATATATATATATATATATATATATATATATATATATATATATATATTTGGGGTGGATTTTCCCAGGGCATAGACTTGCCTTACTTATTTGTGTTGTAATGAGTTATCTGGACATGGATCTTGTCATTATCATTTATATATAGGGATAAATTATCCCAGGGCTTGATTGGCCTTATACGGTACTGAGTGACTGACTGTTAGTCGATGTGTATTTATATACGGGTTGGAACACCCCTGGGCTGGATTGGTCATAAACGGTACCGAGTGACCGGATAATTTATGACTAGTATTTACATGAGGTTTTTCTACTAAGATGTCATATTCCTCATATCATGCAGTATTGATCTATTTCACTTGTACTGAGTTTAACTGTTGAACTTGAAAGCATGCCTACATTTCTGTACCATTACTTTTATTGGACTGTACCTGTGGAGCTCATCATTTCTTTCAGCCCAGAGGTTAGTCTTGTTACTTATTGAGTTAGTTGTACTCATACTATACTCTACACCTCGTGTGCAGATCCAGGTGCTTTCGGACACGGAGATAGTTAGATTTCAGAGGACTATCAGTTGGAGACTATCAAGGTAGCTGCTTGGCGTCCGCTAACCTTATCTCTATTTCCTTCAGTTATTGTACTGTTCTATATTTTTAGACAGTGGTTTTTATCAGTCAATCATTGTACTCATATTAGATGCTCATGTACTCAGTGATACCGGGTTTTGGGATTGTTATATTTTAAATTGTGAGATTTCTTTCGCTGAATTTAATTGTTTGTTTTCAAATTTAAAAGATATGGTGGATTATTGAGATTTTCGGCTTTCCTAGTATTGAGATAGGTGCCATCAAGACAGGTGAGATTTTGGGTCGTGACAAGTTGGTATCAGATCTTTAGGTGACATAGGTCTCACGAGTCATGAGCAGGTTTAGTAGAGCCTTGCAGATTAGTATGGAGACGTCTGTACTTATCTTCAAGAGGCTGCCAAAACCTTAGGAAAATTTCACTTTCTTGTATTCTATCGTGCAGAATTGATTCAGCTTGAAACATAACTCTTTGAATTCCTTCCATGCATTCGTATGCGCACATGAGCGCTCGGTATCAGTTGTGCATCACCGGTTTGTGATTCTGTGAACGAGGTTTAAGATGTGTATTCTGTGTTTTGGTGATGGGCCAGTCTGGAGGAATTGAGGCCAGGTTTAGACTGTAACTTAGGCTCGGTAGCTTCAGTTGTTACATGTACATTTGGACTCGTATGTCTGGTAATGTCCTTACGAGTGGAATTTATGGCTCGATGAGCGGTGTAATGGCTGTGTGATGAGTATGATGTGACTGCGGGATGTGTTAAGACGATTTGAATGTGACGAGAAGTGTTTCCTTGAAATGTAAAGGAAGGCCATTGGGTGATTTATTTTCGTTTGATGTGACGTACAATCTCGAGTGTGAATGTTTTGAAAGATTCTTCAAGTTGTTAAATTTTGGGGCAAATTAAATTCTTGTGTGTGGTTAATGAGTTTGGACTCAGAAAGATTAAGTGATTTTATAGTAATTGTGGTTGCGAAAGGGTATAACAAGAAGCCAATTTGAGACTAAGAAAGTGGGTTATCTCCTGCGGAGTAATTTATGTAAGTGTGTTCCTTATGATGTGAATAGAGAGTTTCTTTTCTGCCAGCGGGGTGTATGTGTTGAGACTTGAATTTGAATCTAGTTGAGAATGTTGACTTGAGTGTTAAGAGAATGAATGCGAGATTAGCGGATGATTGAGGTATTTTATAGTTGGTATGTCTTGAGCTTGAGAAGATTTTTCGTTGAACTGACTGCGGTATTAAGGCAGTAATAAAGTATGGGTATTGTGAGTTATCAAGTATTTTAATCTATGACTTTGAGCCAAGTGGGGGAGCCTACTATTGACAATTCAATTCATGGTTATGTGTCAAATTCTTTGTTTTGGTCTGAAGTATACTTGGGAATCAATGATGACTTGTAGAGGTGGAGTTCGAGAATGACTCGAGTAAGGAATTTTCTGGATACGGTTTATATTATGCTTTATGAGTATATGAAAATCGTGGGATGGGTGAGTTGCTATTTGTGAATGATGTAGTGCGCACGGAGTATGAATTTGATAGGTGGTATTAAAGTAGAGTTACTTCTTTGAGTATTGTTGTGCTAATGGGGCACGCGTCTTTTGGCTCATTTGGGCAGTGTAATGTGGATTTGAACAAAGGGGGTGACTCTCGGGAAAGTTCTAATGGATTCGAGATTAATATGTAACAATTGAGAATTTTTGGCGGATTTGTTTATGGCTAAAATCTGAGATTTAAGTTGGATGGTGTCGAGACTTGTGTGGCATTTTTATATATCATTATGGATTTTATATTTCGGTATCAGAAAGGTGAATGAAACGGCCTTAGACTCAAATAAGGTATTTTCAAAGTGGGTGTTTCGGTTGTGGTGATTCTTTTTGAACTTACAATACGGTCCTTTACTTTGAGACATTTTCCATTTTGGGTACAAGGTTGTGCAATTGTGGATTGAGTTGTATTGGTGTGGCATGTCAATGGGGTAGTTGTGCTTAATAATATAAGGTCACTGGACCTAGAACGAGTACTATCAGGTTTGATTACGGTATATCCAGGAGTATAATATTGAAACGGCTTAGAAAGTGATTATGGTTCTGGTTGGGGCGAGAGAGCTCCATGGCTAGTTGATCTGATGAGTGGTTATGAGTTTTTGATTGTTTCTTTCATCATTGGAAGTGTACGAAAGTTTTTGGAACGAGGTTTGGCTTGATATGAGGTTTTATACTAGTACTTGGTTGGTTTGGAGTAGTTACTATGATCAGGAATGGTGCTACGAGAGAGCGAGTTGTGTAATATGCTGGGTGATTATACTTGTGATTATAGTTATAGCTCGATGCATCTTGTTCAGACTCATACAGTGTGTAAATGTAAGATTCGTGTCTTGAAAAGAAATTCTGAAGGTTGGGAATTGAATTCCAAGGTTTTTGGGCTAAGGTTAAATTAAGGATTTTCAGTTGTATTATGTTGTCAGGCCTATGTGGAATAGTGTGACATGGGATCATCCCGGGTACGTGCGTGATAAGATAGAATAGTGATTTGGTGACTTGGAAACAACTCTTGGCACGTTCGACGACGATTGTATGTTTAAGTGGGGGTGAATGTAGCGACTCGACCGGTTGTTTTGAGTATTACGGCCCCATTTCCCCATTTACTGCTCAATTTACGCCTTGCAATTAATTTATGACTTATCGGGTTAGTTGGTTCGGGTCCGGAAGGATTTCAGAGTGAAATGAGACACTTAGTCTTATAATTGAAAACTTAAGTAGGAAAAATTGACCGGAGATTGACTTATGTGTAAACGACCTCAGAATTTAATTTTGATGATTCCAATAGCTCCGTATGGTGATTTTGGACTTAGGAGCATGTCCGGAAAATTATTTGGAGGTCCGTAGTGAAATTAGGCTTGAAATGCCAAAAGTTAAATTTTTGGGAAGTGTGACCGGGGGGTTGACTTTTAATATCGAAGTCGGAATCTGATTCTTGATATTGGAATAGATTCATTATGTCATTTATGACTTGTGTGCAAAATTTGAGGTCAACCGAACTCGATTCGATAGGTTTCGGCATCGAATGTAGAAGTTGGAAATTTCATAAGACTAAAGTTTCAAGTGAGTTCGCACAAGACCTAACTTAAAATGAGCATAACTCTCATGATACGAAGTGTTATATGGTGCATTACCTATCAAAAGAAAGGTCTATGTATCTAGTTTCCAATGCTTCAAACAGTTCATCAATTGGACATTCCTACAAGACGTTATGACCAAATTACCAAAAGCCGGAAAAAATATTATTCTGCGGTCAGATGTGCGACCGCAGAATCATTATGCGATCACATAATTACACATTGTGCAACCGCAAAATAGTCACCGATATGCCCAGCGCAGCCCAGTTTTCGGCACTGATTTTGCGGTCCATTGTGCGATCCGCATACTCATTGCGCGACCGCATACCTATTTTCAGAGGGATAATTTTTCTATTTTTATAACCCGACCCCATTTTGATAAATAGGTTTTGGGGCATATTTTGGGGCAATTATCTGATGATTTTAGAGAGAAGTGAGAGTGTTCTAGAGAGAGGAAGTAGATAAAGTATCTTGTTCATCAAATTCTTATCCAAGCCTTGAAATCCAACAAGAAATCCCTCAAGTTCTTCGTCAAAGAGGTAAGGTTCTAACCCATAATCTTCAATTTCGAGTTTGGGTAATGATGGGTGATTAAGAGTATGATTCATGGGTGTAAGAGTATTATTTATACGTATCAATAAGGTTTATAAAAAGAGTGTTGAGTTCAAATGGGTAAAGATTGGGTTGAAAATGGTAAAAATCTTCAATAACTTCAATTGAAGATTTGAGGGTCGAGTTGATGTCGGAATTTGGTAAAATTTATATGGTTAGACTCGTGGTTGAATGGGCTTCCAGATTTTATAACTTTTGTGGGTTCTGAGACGTGGGTCTCACAGGCAATTTTTGAGCTAAATTTCGGATTTTATGGGAAATTAGTATTTTCTTATGGAATTAATTCCAATAAATTTTATTGACTGAATTGAATTAATTGTGGATAGATTCGAGGCGTTTGGAGGCCAATTCACGAGGCAACGACATAGCATAGTAAATAATTACACGGTTTGAGGTAAGTAACACTTCTAAACTTGGTTCTGAGGGTATGAATCCCCGAATTTGGTATGATATAAATTGTTGAAGGTGACGAACACGATAGGTGACGAACATGTAGACGTGCACCACAGAAATTGTGTCTTGAATAAATCCTGTGAAGTTATAAAATTTAAGAATCATGTTATTATCTGAACATATAGCACGTGTTAGAGGAATTGAGTCGAGGCTTGTGATAAATATCGTGTTTAGGCCACGTGCCAATATTTTAGGACCTATGGGGTCGTGTTGTCGTTGAATTAATTATTCAAAAAAAATATAAATTTCACACTTAGTAATAATTGTCCATTGTGAGGATATTTATAGGATTGAGCTGCACAACATAGTAGGCCATAATGGCTTTATACATCATTATTATATGGATCGGGGTTGTCCGCCTGCAGCAGGCCTTATTGGCTTTACTATTTTATGGATCGGGGCTGCCCGCCTGCAGCAGGCCTTATAGACTTTGTTATTATATGGATCGGGACTGCCCTCCTGCAGTAGGCCATATTGGCTTTGTATTACGCTTGGGCTAAAGGAGCCCCTCCGGAGTCTATACACACCCCAAGTGAGCGTAGATGATCATCGATATTCGGGATGGACTTTCCAGGGCATGGACTTGCCTTACTTACTGCTTAGGGGCATGGACTTGCCTTACTTACTACTTATATATATATATATATTTGGGATGGATTTTCCTAGGGCATGGACTTGCCTTACTTATTTGTATTGTAATGAGTTATCTGGACATGGATCTTGGCATTATCATTTATATATAGGGATAAATTATCCCAGGGCTGGATTGGCCTTATACGGTACTGAGTGACTGACTGTTAGTCGATGTGTATTTATATACCGGTTGGAACACCCCTGGGCTGGATTGGCCATAAACGGTACCGAGTGACCGGATAATTTATGACCAGTCTTTACATGAGGTTTTTCTACTGAGATGTCATATTCCTCGTATCATGCAGTATTGATCTATTTCACTTGTACTGAGTTTAACTGTTGAACTTGAAAGCATGCCTACATTTCTGTACCATTACTTTTACTAGACTGTACCTGCGGAGCTCATCATTTCTTTCAGCCTAGAGGTTAGTCTTGTTACTTATTGAGTTAGTTTTACTCATACTATACTCTACACCTCGTGTGGAGATCCAGGTGCTTTCGGACACAGAGATAGTTGGATTTCAGAGTACTATCAGTTGGAGACTATCAATGTAGCTGTTTGGCGTCCGCTGACCTTGTCTCTTTTTCCTTCAGTTATTGTATTGTTCTATATTTTCAGACAGTGATTTTTATCAGTCAATCATTATACTCATATTAGATGCTCATGTACTCAGTGACACCGGGTTTTGAAGTGTTATATTTGAAATTGTGAGATTTCTTCCGCTGAATTTAATTATTTATTTTCAAACTTAAAAGATATGGTGGATTATTGAGAGTTTCGGCTTGCCTAGTATTGAGATAGGCGTCATCACGACATGTGAGATTTTGGATCGTAACAGATCCGAACATACGCCCAAGTCCTAAATCATCATACGAACCGATTGGGACCATCAAATCCCGGTTCCGGGGGGTCGTTTACTAGAAATATTGACCTAAGTCAAACTTATCCCTTCGAAGCCAATACTAAGGAACTAAGTGTTTCTATTTCAACCCGAACCCTTCCAAATCCCGAACTAACCATCCCCACAAGTTATAAAATAGTAAAAGTACATACGGAGAGTCTTATTTAGGGGAACGGGGATCTAAAAAGCAAAACGACTGGTCGGGTCGTTACATCTACCATCATTCCTGGTGTTGAATTGAATTTCTTTTGTTAGCATTAGTATTGATTTGAACTTTGTTTGAGTAACTATATTTATGAGCTATAAAATTTATTTACCATTCATGAATGTTATGTCCAAACTTGAAATAATACGTTAAAAGATAAAAATATAAAGAGTTTAAGAAATATTGATAAATTACATTACAATAAATATTTATTCGTATAAAATATTTTAAAAATTATATAAATGTATTACCGGGTTGGTTAGATTTCGGTTTGACTTTTTTAGTTAAACCCAAACCAAACCAATTATGGTCGGATTTTGTTTCCAATACCAAACCAAATCAATACACACCACAATCGAATTTTTTTTCGATTTGACTCAAATTATACGGTTTATCAGTTTTCTTTATACACTCTAGTATCTGATTCGAAAAACCAATTTGATTCCGGACATGAAATTTTAGGATGATTCTTTGGAGATTTATCAAGAAGTTGACTAAAAAATAGAAGTACTACCTATTATATGTACAAATATAACCGGCATAAGATACACGTATAGCTATAACAAACTAGATATCAAACACATCGTCAGGTGACTTATTTATAAAACCATAGTACTTGGGAGTTCCTAAAGGCTGAACGTTAGCTAGTGGTCTAATTAAAGTGTTTTTATTGTGTTAATTAACTGTATTCTCTGAAACCTGAAAACAACAACACAACCAAGAATCACTATATTGAATCATACATTATACCCAGAAAATGACTTTAAACGTTTACTTGGGTACCTATACATATCTTATGTTGCAATTCCCTTAATTGTCCATAAACATTTACATGAATCAAAGAACTCAACAACTTATACGTTACCTGGACCAGATGCACCTTACCCGATTAACACCTGCGGTGACATCAACGTAACATGAATACTCTCAGTCATCAGCATTTTCAAATTGACTAACTTAGCTTAGACAATTATCCTTTTAATTTTCTGTTGTTCTTTCTTTTGGGGGGGTGGGGGTGGGTTCAATTTAACTACTTCAAATCAGAGAGCCTGGTATCAAAGGTAATATGGCACCATATGTTAATGAAAAACTAATAGAGATTGGTAATTACCACTATTATTTGTCAGCAAAATATTGAAAAAAACTTAGCTTCGCAAATTGAAAGAGGAGATTTTTTTAGGGAGGGGAAGGGGGATTATTAATGAAAAAATGCTGCCTGAAAGAATGAAAGATCTCCAAATATATGTGAGATCCAAAAATGAAAATCGATTGAGATACTTATCCAATGTTGTTATCGGCACGGGCACATGATTGATGTATGATAACTCAATTAATTGAATGCGTTGCTGCACTTCGGCTAGTGATAAACTTAATTAACCGTCCACCATATAACAAATATTGAGAAATAGAAATGAATGATTAATTCGGTATCAACCACAAGAAATCAAAAGAGAAACATATATAGTTTAAATGCATATTATATTCAATGCAGATCTCATATAATTCTATTTTCTTCCGAACGTATTTCCTTACCACGTTTATGTTCTTGACCAAAACAAAAGAAAGAAGGATCATATACATACGTTTTGTATTAGGATTTCAAGGACTTTGAACTTGAAAATGATCATTTGCAACACGAAATTGTAACTGACTGCTACTAACTTCTGCAATATTATGATTTGTCACTCCATCTCTTTTGAAAAAATTATGCGAATATGCGATTAACGAAGTTTGATTTTGCCATTTTTAAATATTTGTTAATAAAGTCGAAGAGTCAGTCAGAATTCAGGAAGATTGAAAAATTACAACAAGTTGATCCCTTTTCATGAGGTGTTTGTCTTCTATAAACAGGTGATTTACTCAACTTATTCTCATGCAAAACTATGGAGTATATTATTTCAGAAATTACTTGTTTAGTACTTATAAATACCCGTCCGTTCGTTTTGAGTATTACAATCATGTTTCCACATTTACTGCTCGATTTATGCTTTACGGTTGTTATGTGACTCACCGGGGTGATTGGTTCGGGTCCGGTGAGGTTTTGGAATGAATTGGAACACTTAGTTTCAAGGTTTAAAGCTTAAGTTAAAATAGTGACCGGATGTCGACTTATGTGTAAACGACCCCGGAATGGAGTTTTGATGATTCCAATAGCTCCGTATGGTGATTTTAGACTTATGAGTATGTCAGAAAAATTATTTGGAAGTCCGTAGTAGAATTTGGCTTGAAATGGAGAAAATTAAATTTTTGAAAAGTTTGACCGGGGAGTTGACTTTTTGATATCGGGGTCGGAATTCAGTTCTGAAAATTTTTATAACTCCGTTATATCATTTATGACTTGTGTGCAAAATTTGAGGTTAATCGGAATTGAATTGATAGGTTTCGGCATCGAATGTAGAAGTTGAAATTCGTTAGTTTTCGTTAAGCTTGAATTGGAATGTGATTTGTGATTTTAGCGTTGTTTGACGTGATTTGAAGCTTCGACTAAGCTCGTATGATGTTTTAGGATATGTTGGTGTATTTAGTTAAGGTCCCGAGGGTCTCAGTGAGTTTCAGATGGCTAACGGATCAAATTTGGACATAGAAGAAATCTGAAAATTTTCTGTCTTCTAGAGTGATCGCACCTGCGAGAAATTGGCCGCAGGTGCGATGACGCAGATACGGCTCAGTGGGCGCAGAAGCGACTTCTGCAAAAGTGAGAAATTGGGCGTAGAAGAGCAGATTTGGGCGTAGATTCGGCGTATTGCGCAAGTGCGACGGATTTTCCGCACCTGCAGTTTGCGCAGATGCGGTTGGCCTGTCGCAGAAGCGGAGATTTAGCCGCAGGTGCGAAAGCTCTGGGCAGTATACAAAACAGAGGAGTTCCGATATTTTTGTCATTTTTGACATTTTGAGCTCTAGTTTTGGCGATTTTTGAGCAAGAAATGACGGGGAATCTTGAGGTAAGTCACCTGTGATCATTTTTACTCCATAACATTGAACTATCATCGAATAATCCGATTAGATTACATGTTTTTGAGGTGTAAATCGAAAAATTGAACTTAGGGATGTGGAAATAAGATTTGATGATTTGGAGGTTGAGTTAATGTCGGAAATTGGTAAATTTTGTACGGTTAGACTTGTGGTTGAACGGGCGTTCATATTTTGTAACTTTTGTCGGGTTCCGAGACGTGCGATGTTTGAGTTAAATTTCGGATTTTGTTGGAAAATTAGTATTTTTTTATGAAATTAATTCTAATAAATTTTTATTGACTGAATCGAATAATTTGTGGCTAGATTCGAGGCGTTTGGAGATCAATTCACGAGGAAAGGGCCTAGCAGAGTAATAATTACACGATTTGAGGTAAGTAACACTTCTAAACTTGGTTTGAGGGTATGAATCCTTTAATTGGTGTTATATAAAATGTTTGGAGGTGACGAACACGATAGTTGACGAGCGTGTGGACATGCACCATTGAAATTGTGACTTGAATAAATTCTGTGAAGTTGTAAAAATTAAAGAATCATGTTATTATCTGAACATTTCCCACGTGATAAAGAAATTGAGTTGAGGCTCTTATTAAAGATCATGTTTGGGCTACGCGCCAATATTTTGTGACTCATGGGGTCGGGTTGCTGTTGAATTAATTGTTTCAAAAAAAATATACATTTCACACTCAGTCATATTCATCCATTGTGAGGATATTTATGGGATTGAGTTGCGCGCCGCAGCAGGCCATAATGACTTTATACATTATTATTATATGGATCGGGGTTGCCCGCCTGCAGCATGCCTTATAGGCTTTACTATTTTATGGATTGGGGTTGCCCTCCTGCAGCAGGCCTTGCAGGCTTTATTATTATACTGATCGGGACTGCCCGCCTGCAGTAGACCATATTGGCTTTATATTACGCTTGGGCTGAAGGAGCCCCTCTGGAGTCTGTACACACTCCTAGTGAGCGTACATGATTATATATATTCGGGATGGATTTTCCCAGGGCATGAACTTTCCTTACTTATTTATATTCTGATGAATTTACCTGGACATGGATCTTGTCCGTATCATTTACATTTGGGATAAAATTTTCGGGGCTGGATTGGCCTTATACGGTACTGAGTGACTGACTGTCAGTCGATATGTGTGTGTGTGTGTGTGTGTGTGTGTGTGTATATATATATATATATATATATATATATATATATATATATATATATATATATATATATAGTTAATGCAGTATTTTCACTGAGACGTCATATTCCTCATATCATGCAGTAATGATCTATTTCATTTGTACTGAGTTTAACTGTTGAACTTGAAAACATGCCTACATTTATGTACATTATTTATACTGGACTGTACCTGCGGAGCTCGTCAATACTTTCAGCCTAGAGGTTAGTCTTGTTACTTATTGAGTTAGTTGTACTTATACTACACTCTGCACCTCGTGTGCAGATCCAGGTGGTCCCGGATACGGCGACTGCTAGATTTCGAAGTTAATTATGTTGGAGACTATCAAGGTAGCTGATTGACGTCCGCAGACTTGATTCCCTTTGTGTTTAATTATTGTACTGTTCTATATTTTCAGACAGTGATTTTATCGGTCAGACTTTGTATTCATATTAAATGCTCATGTACTCAGTGACACCAGGTTTTGGGAGTGTTATATCTGTATTTGTGAGATTTCTTCCGCTGAATTTAATTATTTTATTTTCAAACTTAAAAAATATGGTAGTTTATTGAGATTGTCGGTTTGACTAATTTTGAGATAGGCGCCATCACGACATGTGAGATTTTGGATCGTCACCGTACTCATAATCGATGTCTATCCATTAGCAAAGTTAATATAAATAACGATATCTCGCTTTCATGATTCGATTTAAGCAGTAAAAAGATAACCGTTTCAAACTTTAATTAATTGCATGACTAAGGATGGGCAGTCAAATATAATGAAACTCTTTTTTCCGTTTCAAATAAGAAAAGGACATCTAAGATCTAAGGTCAACCCTAACTTTTGTCAGTAACCTCCTAAATGATGTCCATCATTTTCGGGGTAAAAGATTGTGTCCAACTTAGACACGTCGTAACCACATTATTAAACATTTAAATTGAAACATATTTATTTATTCCATTTTACAACAAAAAATATAATGTTATTTCGTATATTTCTTATGGGTGACAATTTGTTTTATATTTGCGTAACTTGTCCACCTCGTTAAAACCTTACGGGCTGATTAATGATGTATTATTTAAGATTAATGATAGTTGTAACCCAAATTAAGACCTAAATAATCGGGGTAACTTATTTTGGTTCAAGCAAAAATTTAGACAAATTGGACAATCACTTGCTCACTAGCTATGTTTACTACAACACATTCAAATTTCATCAAATTTCGCTACTTAACACTCATAATAATATTGCAAAGGAAAAATGGTCAAACTGTTGTTTGTATTATTTAAAATTGAGTAAATTTGTTTTTCAGTAGACTGTTGGTCCAATGTTACACTGCTATTAGGAAAAAAATTTCTTATTTTACCCTTGTTCTTGACGGAATTCCACCTTAATTGTTGATCATAATAAAAAGCTATGGAGTGAATTTTAATCTTTTCTTAAATTTTTTTGAACATGTACAATTCACTCATTTAAGTGGATAAAGGACTAACATGTTGGAAAAAAAGACAAGGATATCAACATACCAGAACTGCAACAAATAACAAACTTAAGGAAAAAATTCAAACGACGCAAATACAATTTTAGTAAGAAATTTAAACCAAGAGTAGATGTAGCTTATTTTTGATAGTGAAGGATAAATATAAGAAAAGAAAGAAGAAAAGAAAAAGGAGGTAGAAGAAAAGAAAATGAGAAAAGAAAGAAGAGAAGAGGGAATACACGTTGTCCTCAGGAGGCAATTCCACGTGCCCACATGGTGCTATGCTCATATCTCTTCTCATGTCTCATGTTAATATCAATGGTATTAATTAAAGCAAGATCTTAATCATAGTTAGAATATTAGATACTTCTATTTATTTGCTCCCAAAACATTTAGTAGTCTCTCAATTGTAGCAAGAAATTTTCTTATTTTGTAAATGCTTTTAAAAATAATTGGCTATCGTATTGGAGATCACTATATTATTTTTCTTTATTTTCCAAATGCTTATTATTTTAGTCCCGCCAACTCATTTCAAATTTAGTGAAACAGTATTCTAAACCTACGTTTTTTCATCTTCTCGCAAATGAATATTTAAATCTCTCCAATGTTTCTAGAAAAACGGATATAAAAAATTGACATCTAAAGCACATCACATACCAAACATCAATAATTGAACCAAACATAGAAATAAAGTTCTTAAAAGATTTGTAGTGTGAAACCCGATAAGTATCGGCAGCTCTGGCAAGACCAAATTCTTGATTCAAACCCGTACTAATTTCAAGTTCAACCATATCTAATGCCTCTTGAACTTTTTTTGCTTGAGATTCTCGAAGATCATCCATATGTTTAAAAGAACCTCCCACTATATTCAATACAATAGAAACCAACAATACAAGTTCTCCCACTTGAAGATACATTTTGGATACCGCAACGAGAGTCAATTGAAGTTGATGTGCGAAACAATGAATGGAATAAGCAGATTTACTTTCTTGTTGAATCACAGTTTTGAGGCTATGTAGATCCTCTTGCATGTTGTTTGCTCCATCATAGTACTGTCCACACACCTAAGATAAATTCAAAGAATGTTGATCAAGGTAATCAACAATTGCTTCTTTTAAACATAAAGCACTAGTATTACGAACATGAACGATCCCAATAAAATGCTCCACCACAGATCCCCATCTATTAACATATCGCAAGACAATAGCTAATTGCTCTTTGCGTGATACATCACATGATTCATCAACTAGCAATGCAAAAAAGTCTCCATTTAGATCGTCCATAATTGCTTTAACTGTTTCAATCTTACATGCAATTATCTTTTTGAATTTTATGAGAAGTCAATTGATCATTCTTTGGAACCTTTTTCAACACAAGATCACGAATTTTATCACACCTCTTTGCACACCATGAAAGAATCTCAAGTAAGTTACCCTTGTTTAATGATTATTTATCTTCACGATATCCACGGAATGCCAATCTCACCACCTCAATTGAAACCTTCAAGCGAATTTTGTATTCGAGCTTGGTTTGACTTAATTGTCTATCAAATGAAGTTGAATTGATTGTTTTGTTGTAATAGATCTTCACATTTCCTTTTTTCCTGATTATGAATACTGCTCGACCCACCAACATGCATATCTAATCTATTCTTTTTGTGCCAACTCTTAAATTTTAAACTTGAAAATACATCACCTCTACCTTGATGAATGCATTCATCTTGAAATAAGTACCAACACAAATAATAAGATGCATCTTCTATCACACTATACTCCAACCAATTACGATATTTAACAAACCATTTAGGATTGAAACGGCGCTTTAAGCCCGAAAAATCTCTTTGAGGAAACTTATGATATCGAGGTTGGCAAGGACCTTTTCGGGGGTATTCTTTTCTAATCTCATCACGCTCATTTGGATGAAAGTATCGAATGGGTATTCTCTCCTTTGGATCAATCTTTAAAGAATCAAGATCTATTCCTTGTCTTTGTTTCTTAGAGGATTGAGGTTTTTCTTCTAATTGGTTCAAATTTTCTTCCACGGGAGTAGCAATAAGAGAGGATGAACTTGATTGTGATAACTTGGAAGATACTAGAGGGTAAAATCTCTTCATTGTAACATACTTTGCCAGCAAGCTATGCATCGTGTTTATTTTAAAGGGGCAAAATAATTTTTATACATAAGATGTTGTAAGAATGATATAATATATACGGTGTTATTTTTCGACGAAGTAAGTTCATATGAACCCTCTTGACCCCAGGTGGGTCCGCCCCAGATTTTGTAATACTTTTAAAAATAATTGGCTATCGAATTGGAGATCATTATATTATTTTCCTTTATTTTCCAAATGCTTATTATTTTAGACCCGCCAACTCATTTCAAACTTAGTGAAACAATATTCTAAACTTCTTTTTCATCTTCCCGCAAATAAATATTTAAATCTCTCCCATGTTTCTAGAAAAACGGCTATAAAAAATTGACATCTAAAGCACATCACATACGAGCCATAAAAATAAAATAAAATAAATAAAAAATATCTTCAGTTAAACGAGTTTAGTGAGCCCAACAGTTAATAATTTTCTTTTCGTATATGTCGTTAATATTAATAGAGATATATTTATTGGTTCTTGTCATCTGGATTTAGAGGCTCCGGGTGCCAAAATTTTTTAACGTAGTCATATTACAATTTACATTGTCTAATAGGGTATAAATTTAATCGGTTTGGTCTATTTTGGTTTCAGTTCGGGTTATTCGTCTTTGGAGTTAATATAAGCAAATCGATCAAGAAAAAATATTATGTAATAATTATGATAACTTGGAAAAAAACATAAAAATTTAACTGGATTATGCATTTTGTACAAAAAAAAGACATGTTATCACTTTATATTTAGATAATTAAGGCAAAAACTTATACTAATAAGCACTCTAAATATTAAGTAAGTTTACGAATATTTTTCAATTTATAATTTTCATTAAAATTAACTCACTCGATATTATATTCAATTCTCCTACTTTAGAGCAATCTGAACAAAAAATAAACTTTCATCATTGATTAAAACAACAACTTATTCAAGGATTCTTTTTAATTTTTTAATTTTTGGTTTCTGCAAATAGATTTTCAAAGTTGTGGTCCCGGAGAAAATGATTAATTTTTCTTTATATATTGATAAATCACTGAGGAGTTAGGAAAGTGCAACAATGGAGATTTCTTTGAATAAAAACAAACTAATAAGATCAAAGAAAAAGTCAATAGGACCTATTAATAAATAAAAAAGAGCAATTAAGTAAAGTAAAAGAAAAAACAACGGATCCTTCTATAATTGTCTTAAATGCACCAAACAAAAACTTTTTAAAAAGTCAGCTATGCTAGATTCAAACCACTCACCATTTGGGTGAAAGTGGCGTGCCTTGCCAATGGCACCTTGAGGCTTTTTGTTATTGAGGATGCCACTAAAAGTATTTGTATACATTCCTTCTATATATACATGCATGTATACATACTATTGCATAGTTTCGACCAAAACTTGCGGGTGACGTATCATCCCGTCCCTTACACGTAGATCCGCCCCTGGTCATCCACCGCCACGGTTGGTGGCGCAGCCACCGTACAAAGATCAAGAAAAGAAAACCTATAATAATTGATGATATTTGCTTTTTAAATAATTTTTTTTTGTATTAGATTTTGATTAATTTATATTTATGTATTTTTCCCTTTTCCAATTATGATGAAACTAATCCATTTTGTTGAAGAAAACGTTCTTTAGAGTTGTGAGGTTACTGCCAAATATTTGGAAAAACATTTACATAAATGAAGTAAATTGTCAGCTACAATTGTAGAATTGCCAATTTTTTTGGAGGGAGAAATATATGGGAGAATCTATTATCTAACTATGATTAAGAGTTTGCTTTAATTACTTAAATTCAAACCATTGATATTAATATGAGACGTGTGTGAGAACTTGGGAAAATGGAGGAATCGCAAATGGAGAGGAGTTGGAACCCTTTGGTTATTAATTCCTCCCTTTAAAACTAGTAAACAATTTATACCAAATCACCCCAACTGAACAATCATATTACCCAAAGAAACAATCAAATATTCAGCTTTTTGAACACGGAGAAAAAAGGGGAAGCAGAAAACGAAATGGAGAAGAGCAGTGATGGGTTTGAAGAGTTTGGATGAACAACCGGAGAAGCACCTTAACAGGTACTAGTGTGAGGAAAAGTTCCAAATCAAATAAAAGAGCTTGGCCTACATGCTTACACGTTACTTGAATATGTTTCGGAGAGTATTACACTAGTCCACGTGTTTAATATGCATTGTGAAATACAAACACATTGCTTGAATATGTTTCGGGGAGTATTCATACTAAAATAAATATTTTGCTAATACTTCAAGCCTCGCCTTTAGTTTGGATACGCTTAAATTCGTCAAGTCTTGAAGTAGGGGCATTTGTAAGAATACAAAATTTATTCAATAAAATATTTTAGATTATATTTTAAATATATATTTATAGTCCAAATAAATCTCATGGGCCAATATAATTAGATTAACTATATTAGTCCAATATATATGGATTAAATAAATAAGTTTTAATCCATTGTGTTAGCCTATTTAGTTGGGCTACAGATGATGAGCCCACTTCGTTAAACCCAAGATGTCATCTTCCTATAGGTCCTGTTTGGTGTCACGTGTCAAATGACATAGCACATCAAGTCAAACGGAAGAGCCAATAGGATCATGCCACGTGTAAAAATGACAAGGCATGTGTTGGCCTAAGTGAAGGTTAGTTTTGAAGATTGACAAAGTAAGCTCAGGCATGAACCAAGTCCATCCCCTGTGTACATTGACACGGGCAGATTCGAGCATGTGGGATGCACGTGAAGAGATAAGCTTAACTCGATCTAATTAATATCTCCTGATCGAAAATGGTTACATAATTGATAAGGAAAAGGACTCCTTAATCAAAGAGAACACTATCCAAGATAAGGGAGGAGTTGGAGGTTCAGATCAACTAGAACTCTTCCACCAAGGAAGAGTAACATTAGAACTCTAGTTGTTTTCTACTCTACTAACTGTATAAATCGCAGGATGTTCTCATTTTACAGATGACGCACAAAAACAGAAGATAAACGTGAATTGAGAGAAAAATAGCAAGGCATTTTGCAAGCAGTTTGTGTGTGATTCAAGTGTGCGAACCTGAAGCTACATGAACCCGATAGAACAACTAGCTCCAAGTGTCCGTATTTTATTCTAGTTCAATTGTAGTAGGTGTTTTCATATTGTACCTTTCAGCTTTATCTAGAGGCAATTGTAATAGGTACTCAAAGTATTCAAGTTTAAGTTAACTTGAAGTTGTCGCAACAGTTAGAGGTTGGTTGCCACAACGGGATTAGAGTTAATCCTAGGTTTACAAAAGTGTTTTGTAAATGCAGTTTTTGGCTCAGTGATTTAGTAGAGAGTTTGAAAAAATCCTACTGGGAAGTAGGACGTGGTTTTTTTACTTTTTGAACTAGGTGTTTTCCACGTAAAAATATTTGTGTTCTTTATTTTCTGCATTTATTATTCCACAACAGTAGTATAAGGAATACATAGAAGAACCAGGTCCTTCTATAAATTTGTGCACGCAAAAAATTGGACACCACACAAATCACCCCATCCCCCTCTTGTGTGGTATTGAAGTTAAAACATCAATTGGTATCAGAGCAGGTTATCAGGCTAACACCTTAGGAGAAGATCAAGATGAGTGCACTAATTGAAAACTGGGAAGGGCAATCCATTCCTAGGCCACCACTCTTCAACGGCCAGTATTACTCTTGGTGGAAAAACAGGATGAGAGATCACATCATAGGAGAAGACTATGAGCTATGGGACATTGTCACAGATGGTCCACTGGCTACCATTAAGATAAATGCCGAAGGAGAAGATGTGCCAAAAACAAGAGCTGACTGCACTGCTGACGACTTGAGAAAATGGGAGAAGAATGCTAAAGCCAAAAAATGGCTTGTTCATGAAGTCGGTCCAGATGAGTACAGTAGAATGCAAAGTTGTACCACTGCTAAGAAAATCTGGGATACTTTGCAAGTGGCTCATGAAGGTACACCTCAAGTGAAGAGGTCCAGAGGAATACTACTATATTCTCAATATAGAATTTCACCATGAAGGAAGGAGAAACCATCCAAGAGATGTATACAAGGTTCACCACACTTACAAATGAACTTAAGTCTCTTGGAAGGATTATTTCTAAAGAAGGCAGAGTTGAGAAGATTTTGACAAGGGTTCTTCCAGTTACTTGGGAGAGCAAAATCACTGCCATTCAGGAATCAAAAAACATTGCCACTCTAAGGTTGGATGAGCTAATTGAAAATCTCACTGCTTATGAACTTAGAAGGTAAACCATGAAGATGGATGCACCCAAGAAGGAAAGGAGCCTGTCACTCAGAATCACTGAAGGTTCTAATATAGAAGATGATGAAATGGCTATGATCACAAAGAACTTCAAAACGTATCTAAAGAGAGGAAAGGGTCTTTCAAGAAGCGGAGGCTATAGCAAACCAAGTGTTCCTGAAAAATAGACCAATGAAGGCTGCTACAAGTGTGGGAAGACTGTTCACCACATCAAAAACTTCCCTCAATGGGAAATTGAATGGAAGAAGGAAAGAGCTGGACGAAAGAAGGAACATGTTCATCCCAAGAAGAACAATGGATCAACAAAGGCTATGGTCGCTGCTTGGGGAGAAAGCTCAGATGAGGACTCAGATGATGAAGATGAAGATGAACATGCACTTATGGCAATTGGAGAATCCGATGAGGAATCTGAAAGTATAATCCATCTAAAAGACAAGATTAAGTTTTTGTCTAAAGAAAGGCTATCTGAGTTACTTCTAGATTTCATTGATGAATCCGAGGATATAAACAATGAAAAGAAACGATTGTATAAGGAATGTGTGATTTTAAAAGCAAAGTGTAAGAACCTGGAACTTAGAGTTAGTGAGACTGTAAGTGAAAATACTGCACTAAAGAACCAGGTTCATACATTTGAATCAAATGTTCTAGAACTTAAATCTGAAAACCTAAAACTGAAATTAGGAACAAGTAAGAAGATAGCTGATTGTACACAACTCACTCTAGAAGAAAATGTAGGTAAACTAAAAGATGAGTTGTATAAGAAGGACGAGCAGGTAAGAATTTTGACAGAGAATCTAGGCAAGGTCAAGCATGAACTAGACAGAACTTATAAATGGAACAGGTCCTCCGATGCATTGTCATGGCTACAGAAATATCATAGTAGCAATAGAAGAGGAATTGGCTTTGAGAATCTGTCACCTAAATAGGATCCCAAAAGCAAGTATCTCACACATCCTGAAAACAAAATTTGCACACACTGTGGTAAGACTGGTCACTATAAAGTGAATGCACTGCAAAAAAAAAAGGCTAGTTAAAAGAATAAAAAGTTTGTTCAAGGGAAAAATAGGCTGCCAGGTTGGGCTAACAAGAATTTGATTCATCCTTTTGCCTATAGAAAGGGACCCAAACTAGTTTGGGTTCCTAAGACTAACCCCTGATTTCCTTTTGCAGGTCCAAGTGAAAGGGAGCAGCCAAATATGGTACATGGATAGTGGCTGCTCAAAGCACATGACAGGAAGTAAGAACCAGTTCCTTTCACTTGAGGACCTTAAAGGAGGTAATGTCTCCTTTGGAAATGGGAAGAAATGTGAGATCATTGGGGTTGGTAAGGTAGGTAAGACTGACTCTCACTCGATTGAGAATGTCTATTTGATAGACGACCTAAAATACAGTCTAATTAGTGTATCACAACTGTGTGGTAGAGGTAACTTGGTAGCATTCACCTCTACAAAATGCTTTGTGATTAATCTTATCACTAACAAGATTGTTTTACAGGGAAAAAGAGTGAACAATATATATATTGATATGTCCACGCTGTTAGAAAATGAACTCACATACTTAAGTGTGTTGGACAATGATCCCCTCCTTTGGCACAAGAGACTTGGACATGCAAGTCTGAGTCAACTCAACAAATTATTTCCAAGGACCTGGTGATAGGGCTGCCTAACATCAAGTTCAAGGAAGACAAAGTTTGTGAGGCTTGTGCAAGGGGGAAGTAGGTAAGATCCTCTTTTAAATACAAGAAAGTGGTAAGCACCACTAGGACGATGGAACTGGTCCATATGGAACTCTGTGGTCCAATGAGAACATTAAGCAGAGATGGTAAAAGATATGTGATGGTGCTTGTTGATGATTACTCTAGGTTTACTTGGACATTATTTTTAACATATAAAGATGAAGCATTTGACATGTTCACTTCTTTTGTTAGAAAAACTCAGAAACAACTAGGTCATCAACTTGCATCAATTAGGTCTGATCATGGCACTGAATTTGAAAATGCTAAATTTGCTGAATTTTGTGATGAGCAGGGCATAGATCATAATTTTTCTGCTTCTATGACTCCACAACAAAATGGAGTAGTTGAAAGAAAGAATAGGACACTTGAAGATATGGCTAGGACTATGTTTGTTTCTAGTAAACTGCCTCACAGCTTCTGGGCAGAAGCTTTAAATACTGCATGCTATATCATAAATAGGTGCATGACTAGACCTCTTGTAGAGAAGACTCCCTATGAGTTACTTAAATGGAGAAAACCAAATATATCCCATCTTAGGGCATTTGGATGCAAGTACTTTGTGCACAACAATGGTAAAGACTCCCTAGGCAAGTTTGATCCCAGAAGTGATGAGGGAGTATTCTTGGGATATTCTTCACATAGTAAAGCTTATAAGGTCTATAACAAAAGAACTATGTGTGTTGAAGAAAGTGTTCATGTGATTTTTGATGAAACTAACATTCTTTTTAAGAGACAGGAAAATGATGATGAAGCAATTGGGTTGGTAAGAAACTTAAATGAAACCACAGTCCAGATGGAAGCTGCACTGGAAGAATGAACATGTGATGGAACAGGTTCTTCCACCCAGAGCAACATGACATGAGGAATAGAACAAAAAGGAAATGATCCCCAAACCTCAATGGAACATGTCCATAAACTTGTTCCACAGCAACAAAACACTGAAGGAACATCAAGGGGAAACCAGTTGGTTGTGAAACCTTACAAGTATCAAGTTATCATCCCATTGAGAACATAATTACTGATCCAACCTCTGGAATCAAAACCAGATCTTCATTAAAGAATCTTTGTGCTTTTGATGCTTTCTTATCTCTTATTGAACCTAAAAATATTGCTGAGGCTTTGCAGGATGCAGACTGGGTAAATGCAATACAGGATGAACTCAACCAATTTGAAAGGAGTCAAGTTTGGCATCTGGTACCAAGACCCTTGGACAGATCAGTAATTAGCACAAAATGGGTCTTCATAAGCAAACTTAATGAAGATGAAACTGTTACAAGGAACAAGGCAAGATTGGTGGTTCAAGGATATAGCCAGGAAGAGGGCATAAACTATGATGAAACCTCTGCTCCAGTTGCAAGGTTGGAAGCAATAAGACTCCTTATAGCCTTTGTTGCTTACATGGAATTCACCCTCCACCAGATGGATGTCAAGAGTGCCTTCCTCAATGGCTATCTAAAGGAAGAAGTGTTTGTCAAGCAACCTCCGGGGTTTGAAAGCAAGGAGAGTCCTGATCATGTGTACAAACTTGACAAAGCACTTTATGGGCTCAAGCAGGCGCCAAGAGCATGGTATGAAAGATTATCAAAGTTTTTGCTTGAGCATGACTACAAGAGAGGTAAAATTGACAATACTTTGTTCTTGAAAGAAAAAGGTAAAGATCTCTTGGTAGTTCATATATATGTTGATGATATAATCTTTGGAGCAACTGCTGATAAGTTAAGTAAAGAATTTGCTAAACTAATGGGGAGTGAATTTGAAATGAGCATGATGGGTGAGCTTAATTTTTTTTAGGCTTACAAATTAAATAAAATTCAAATGAAACTATGATCCATCAATAAAAGTTTGTAAAAGAGTTGCTTAAAAGGTTTAAAATGGAAGATTCCAAAAAAATTGACACTCTTATTGCAACAACTACAAAGCTGGATATAGATGGACCTGGTTCATCTATTGATCAGAAGTTGTATAGGGGAATGATTAGCTCATTGTTGTATCTCACTGCTAGTAGACTTGACATTGTTTCTAGTGTAGGCCTTTGTGCAAGATTTCAGGCAAATCCAAAGGAGCCTCACTTGACTGTTGTCAAGAGAATTTTGAGATATCTAAAAGGCACCACTGATCTCTGTCTATGGTATCCAAAAGGTAGTAATTTCAATCTAGTGGGATATGTTGATGCTGATTATGCAGGTTTTCTAGTGGATAGAAAGAGCACCTCAGGTATGGCACACTTTCTTGGCTCGTGTCTTGTGTCTTGGGCTACCAAAAAGCAAAATTCAGTGGCCTTATCTACTGCTAAAGCTGAGTATGTTGTTGTTGCTTCATGTTGTGCTAAATTGTTGTGGATCAAACAACAATTAATGGACTTTGGAATTGATGTTGGTTGTATCCCCATTTTTTGTGATAACAGTAGTGCTATTAGTATGACCAAGAATCCAGTTCACCACAAGAGAACTAAGCACATAGATGTTAGGCATCACTTTTTGAGGGATAACTATGAAAAATGGTTGATCACTGTGGAATTTTGTGTTACTGACAAGCAAATAGCTGACATCTTCACAAAAGCCCTAAGTTGAGATCACTTTGAAAGAACAAGTTAGAATTAGGGATGATTAAGGGTGTGTTTAGTACGAAGGAAAATATTTTTCGGAAAATATTTTCCAATTTTTCCATGTTTGGTTGACTTAAATGTTTTGGAAAATATTTTCCTTATGAACTCATTTTCCTCCAATTGAAGGAAAATATTTTCCTTATCAAGAGAATGGAAAATATTTTTCAAAACTCCTTTTCAACCTTCCCACCCTCATCCACCTACCTCACACCCTCACACTCACCCACCTAACCCTACCCCTTCTCTCCAAAAAAGCCTTTTGTTTTCTTTTCAAATTTCAGTTTTTTTTCCGTCACCACCCACCTTACACCCCTCCCCCCGTTTTTTTGAAATTTTAAATTTCTCTTTTTTCGTTTTTATGCACCACCCACCACCCATCCACACCATCCACCCCACACACAAAAAAAAGTTTTTTTTTACTTTTTTTTTTTGTAATTTTCAAATTTCTATTTTTTTTCCTGCACCACTCCACTACCCCCACCTCGCACAAAAAAAATATATTTTTTTTAATTTTGTTATTTCAAATTATTGTTTTTTCGTTTTTCTTCACCCATCCCCCCTTCCCCCACAAAGATTTTTTTTTTTTTTTATATATTTTCAGTTTTAGTTTTTTCATCTTTCGGTTTACAGGTTCAAAATTTTACAAGTTCCAAAGTTATGAGTTCGGAGGTTTATGTGTTTGGAAGTTTACGGGTTTAGAAATTATAAAGTTTACGAGTTTAAAATTTCGCGGTTTCGAAAGTTTAGCTGTTCGAAAGTTTATGAAATTTGTGGGTTCGAAAGGTTGTTGGTTCGAAAGTTTATGAATTCATGTTTATTGTATCTAAATTATTTACGAATACTTTTGAGAAGTAATTTTCCTTAATTTGCGTACCAAACACCGAAAAATGAATAAGATTACTACTTGTTTTCCAAGATAATATTTTCTTGAAAAATATTTTCCATGGAAAATATTTTCCGTTATACCAAACACACCCTAAGATCACCTAAAAGGACTAGTTCAGAATTCACAACGAAAAAAATTGAAAAAAAAAATTATTTTTGGTTAGAAAATCTGAAAAAGTGTATATAATTAGATTAATTTTTGCTCAGACTCATACTTTCAATAGTATACTCTTGTACCATGTGTTAAAATGACTCATTAATCTCTAATGATATTTTCTCTATTTTGGCAAATTTAGACTTACACAAGAGAATTATCAGTGAAGAACCTGGTTTATCAAGATAACACAATATATTTTCTACACTCTGCATAATTTGAAATAATAATATTTGGATCATGAGTTGTCGTTAAATACTCTCATCTTCCAAACAGAATCCAATTCTCTTCTCTCCCAAACCCAAGCACAAAAATGGCTAACACTCCTGAAAATCCTTCATCCGCACCCAAGGAAATCTGAAGACTCATTTAAATCTACTACTGAGAGGGAAGAAACAATTTCTTCTGAAACCGAACATGTATCTTCTGGCCCTAAAGTTACTCCTGAGACAATTTCTGAAGTTGATACAAATTTGGAGAATAGGTTTGTGATGGTAAGGTCTATATCAGGTGTTAAAACTACAGAGTCTGAAGGAATTGGTGGTAAAAATAAAAAAAAAAGAAAAAGAAAAAAAGAGCAAGGGTGTTCGGAGTGCTATGAGGGGAAAGGGTAAAAGAGTGGTTGATTCTTCACCCACTCCTATGAGTTTAACCAAAGACACATATGCAATGGTTGTTTGAAAAACAATCTGCCGGAGTAGAGGAGAGTGAAAAGAAAATAGGGGGAAGTGGGTCTGGCGAAGCCGCTGAAGGGCTGGTTCAACTTGGGAAAAATATAGATGAACATGTTTCTTCTGAACAGGAAACCTTCGCAGACCTACTGAAGAGAGTGACTGAAAGTTATAATCCAAAGAATAAAGGGAGGTTGGTACAAGCAAGGATTATTTTGGGGAAAATACGATGCCTGCTTGTGACTATGAAGTCCATGTCACTCATAAAGAACCTGGTTCAACTAAGAAGGTACCAGTGAATAGCAAGGTGCAAGCCTTGGTGCAAGAAAGTGGGGCTAAGGATGCTGAGATTGAGAGGCTGAAGAAAATGTTGGTTGTGGTAGAGTCTGAGAGAGATGCTCTCAGAACTGAACTAGCAAGTGAAAAGGAGAAGAATGATGGAATTATTCAAGACATGCTGAAACTTCTCCAAGCCAAAAACCAAGCCCCCAGTTCTTCCAAGCCTTGAACTTCTAGCCTAGTGTAGAAATTTCAGTGACCCAGTTTGAGATGTTTTTTGTTTGCTCATATTTTCAGTATTTTTGTTTCTTTTATGCTTTGTGGAAGAATCGTATCAATTATCAATGAAATTCACTGTTTTTGCTCTAACTGTTTGTTTTTATTTCTTTGATGGTTAAAATTCTTAGCTTGATCTATGATGATTAATCCATGATTGCATTTGAAGTAGCCCCAGTGGCCATGAGTAAGTTTTAAAATCTAGTTATCTCGCATTTGTTATGCAACTTTTCGATGATGCCAAAAGGGAGAAAAAGGTTGTGCTTTACACTTTGAACAGTGATGTTTATAACCTAATGAACCTGGTCCTTGATGATAAGTGATATAAAAGGAAAAATGTTTCTAATGTTGTGTTGATATTGGGCTAAGTTGAAACAGGGCCTAAGCTTATGAAAAGCATAGAGTTTGTCATCATCAAAAAGGGGTAATTTGTTGGCCTAAGTGAAGGTTAGTTTTGAAGATTGACAAAGGAAGCTCATGCATGAACCATGTCTATCCCTTGTGTACATAGACACGGGCAGATTCGAGCATGTGGGATGCACGTGAATGAGATAAGCTTAACTCGGTCTAATTAATATCTCCTGGTCGAAAAGGGTTGCATAATTGATAAGGAAAAGGACTCCTTAATCAAAGAGAACACTATCCAAGATAAGGGAGGAGTTAGAGGTTGAGATCAACTAGAACTCTTCCACCAAGAAAGAGTAGCATTAGAACTCTAGTTGTTTTCTACTCTACTAACTCTATAAATCGCAGGATGTTCTCATTCTACAGGTGACGCACAAAAACAGAAGTTAAACGTGAATTGAGAGCAAAATAGCAAGGCATTTTGCAAGCAGTTCGTGTGTGATTCAAGTGTGCGAACCTGAAGCTACATGAACCAGATAGAAGAATTAGCTCCAAGTGTATATCTTTTATTCTAGTTCAATTGTAGTAGGTGTTTTCATATTGTACCTTTCAGCTTTATCTAGAGGCAATTGTAATAGGTACTCAAAGTATTCAAGTTAGAGTTAACTTGAAGTTGTCGCAGCAGTTAGAGGCTGGTTGCCACAACGGGATTAGAGTTAATCCTAGGTTTACAAAAGTGTTTTGTAAATGCAGTTTTTGGCTCAGTGATTTAGTGGAGAGTTTGGAAAAATCCTACCGGGAAGTAGGTCGTGGTTTTTCACCTTTTGAGCTAGGTGTTTTCCAAGTAAAATCCTTGTGTTCTTTAATTTCTGCATTTATTATTCCGCAACAGTAGTATAAGAAACACATAAAAGAACCAGGTCCTTCTATAAATCTGTGCACGCGAAAAATTGGACACCACACAAATTACTCCCCCCTCTTGTGTGGTATTGAAGTTAAAACATCAGTATGCCAAGTCACATTAAAAGGCCAATGACATCACGCCACGTGTGCAAGTGACATGTTTTGGCCAATCAAATGCGGTTTTGTCACACTTCAATTTGATTGGTCGGAAAGAGTTTGTTCTTATCCTCACTCTTCCCTCCCACAGCTATAAATATGAGTTTCCATAACTCAGAAAAGACACCAGAAGTTATAACAAAAAGCAAGAAAGAACTCGTGGATCAAACGCTGAAAATCCTCCACAAGTTTCAAGCTTCAAGCAATCAAGTTCAGGTGCAAACAATCACGTTCAAGCTCAAGAACGAAGAATAAATCAAGTTCAAGCTCAAGAACGAAGAACAAATCAAGATTCAAGGAGTACTAATTCAAATCAAAGTTCGTGCTAGTTGAATTCAAGATCATCGTTCGTGGCAACAACTACATATTCAAGATCAAGCTCAAGGGCACTTGAATTTATTTACTATTAGAAAGAATAATCAGAGGATTCATAGAGATTGTAACACTCATATTACTTGGAATCAAATACTATGATTGTCGCGATATTTTTCGGTCTTGATTTTATTTTTTTGACGCAAATTTATTGTCTACAATTGCCCAAAGAAACAATCAAATATTTAGCTTTTTGAGAACATAGAAAAAAGGGGAAGCAGAAAATGAAATGGAGAAGAGCAGTGATGGGTTTGAATAGTTTAGATGAACAACTGGAGAAGCACCTTAACAGGGCATGGACTATGGAAAAGAAGAAACCGTTTGATGATTCGTGCATTATTTACACCGCCGTCGCTGCCGCGGCCGTCACTGCCGCTGCCCTCTTTTTATCTTCCTCCGTCAAGCCCAAGTCCAAGCTCATCATCAAAAGTGTCATTGCTCGTGGCACCTTTGGTACCGTCCATCAAAAGTCTAATATTCACATTTCACTCGGCCAATCAAACTTCTAGCATGTAAAAATTGTTAACGGTATAGATCAATTGATTGCTTGTGAATAAACTCAGAGACGAACCACAAAAAAATTGTTAGGTTCGAGCTCTAGGATTAATAAAGAAATTCCTAGTAGGCAGAACTTCTTTCTTTAGTGAGTTATACGCGTTGTAAATCCGCGTTAGTTAGACCGATGAATACCAAATACTGTTATTATTCTGTATTGCTATAATAAACAATTAAACTTTTTGAAAAAATAAAATAAAAAATTAGTAATACTTGTTTAACGAAATAGATTCTGGAAAACAAGAAAACAGTATAGGAATAAATCGAGCCCACTGAATACACAGTGTGTCCTTAAGAAAATTATTCCCCTCAAATACCCGAGGTGCTGGAATATATCCTCCCAGGATAGAACGATTTAACTCACCAGTGTATAGGTACCAAAACTCTAATGAACTGCGAACCACTCAATGGTCGTAAAACACACTGGAAAATATTGTGCAGAAGAAGAAGAAGAAGCTCAGAAAATTTCGTAAGGAAAGATTCTGGGATTCAAACTCTATTTATAGAGTTGATGGCAATGTTTCTGAAAAGGTTTGTAACCTTTCAGAAACAGCCATGGCTGTTGAAAAGGGGTGTTTGAAATATTGCGGGAAAAATATATTTAAAATAATTCAGAAAAAAAATGGGCCTGACCGAACCGGGTTGCGGGTTATGGATTATTCCGGATTGAATTTTTCATTAATTAATTAATTAATTAATTAAATAATTGAAGGGAATTTTGTCCAAAAAGATTAATCAATCAATCGATCTTTGACCGAAGCCGAATCCGAAGCCGAAGCCGAATCCAAAGCCAAAGTCGTAGCCGTAGTCGAAGCCGAGCGAGCAACGACGACGACGGCGCGAGGCTTGCCTTTTCTTAACTCTTTAAGAGCTAGAAGAAGAGCAATTATATATATACCCATCAAAAGCCTTTTCTTCCTCCGATATGGGACAATGTCCCTTTCCAAGGGAAACTCAAATATTTTATTTTCCCTCCATTTCTCATTCACCCTCTTTAAGCTACACAAGCTTAAAATCCCAAAAATTCCCGACATGAATGGGGAATGGCTATAAAATAAAGGAATGCACGGACGCGTGTGTATTTTACATGCAAGAATTAATTGCATCTAGATAAGTAGGTTTCCCTTTAAACTTTTCATAGTAAACTTATATCGGATATACTCGGTCAATCGGTAGATTTGATATCTTTGAACCGTCGAGCTTTGTTGTATACCTAGACAACATAAGTCACACAATCAATCCTTAACCATCTATGGTTCTCACGGTTGTGTTCGTTTCAGCCATAAACACCGCCTGGTTTCATGAGTGCTTAGAGAATGGCCCTTTACTTTCATTCCCCTTGAAGCGGCTTACACTTCACACTCACATAGGTGATTTCTAAACGTGTAATCCTATAGACATACTATCTGGTCATATCCTGCCAGATTTAGCAAATCATTAAAAAACCTTTAAGCTTTGTTGATTCATCAAAAAGCCTTAATGCTTTACCTCGATTTCTGAACATTGTCTTCATCACGAGAATGGGTTGAGTTATTTGACAATGTTGAACCGTCATTCATAACTTTGTTTGATCTCTTTGAACCTAGCTCGTGGGATCTCCAGTCTGCTAGGTAGAGTTACCGTCATGATGACTTGTCCTAGACCTTAACCCCATTCCCTTTGATGATCTTTCAACTGCCTCTCTAGATAGGCCTTTTGTAAGTGGATCCGACACGTTATCTCTTGACTTTATGTAGTCAATTGTGATAACACCACTAGAGAGTAGTTGTCTAACAATATTGTGTCTCCGTCGTATATGACGAGATTTTCCGTTATACATAACGCTCCCTGCCCTGCCTATTGCCGTTTTACTATCACAATGTATACAAATAGGTGCCAAAGGTTTGGGCCAAAATGGAATATCTTCCAAGAAATTTCGGAGCCATTCAGCTTCTTTACCGGCCTTATCTAAAGCTATGAATTCAGATTCCATTGTAGAACGGGTGATGCACGTTTGTTTGGATGATTTCCAAGACACTGCTTCACCCCCAATTGTGAAAACATATCCACTCGTGGATTTAACTTCAGATGATCCAGTGATCCAATTTGCATCACTATATCCCTCGATCACGGAGGGATATTTGTTATAATGCAAAGTGTAATTTTGGGTATGTTTGAGATACCCCAAAACTCGTTTCATTGCCATCCAATGTATGTGATTGGGATTACTTGTAAACCGACTCAGTTTACTAATAGCACATACTATATCTGGTCGTGTACAATTCATGATATACATCAAACTTCCCAATACTCTTGCATAATCCAATTGTGAGTCACTTTCACCTTCATTCTTTTGAAGTGCATAACTCACGTCAATTGGAGTCTTGGCAATTTTGAAATCCAAATACTTGAACTTGTCAAGTACCTTTTCAATGTAGTGAGACTGTGATAATGCTAGACCTTGTGGAGTCTTGTGAATTCTGATTCCTAAGATCACATCAGCAACTCCTAAGTCTTTCATATCGAATTTGCTAGCCAACATGCGCTTAGTAGAATTTATATCTGCCATGTTTTTGCTCATTATCAACATGTCATCAACATATAAACAAACAATGACTTCATGACCTGGAGTGTTTTTAATGTAAACACATTTGTCGCACTCGTTGATTTTAAACCCACTTGCCAATATTGTTTGGTCAAATTTGGCATGCCATTGTTTGGGTGCTTGTTAAAGTCCATAAAGTGACTTAACAAGTTTGCACACTTTCGTTTCTTTACCAGTTACCACAAAACCATCAGGTTGTTCCATGTAAATCTCTTCCTCTAATTCTCCATTTAAGAAAGCTGTTTTAACATCCATTTGATGGATTTCAAGACCATACACGGCCGCTATTGCCACTAACACCCTAATATATGTTATCCTCGTTACTGGCGAGTAAGTGTCAAAGTAATCAAGGCCTTCCTTTTGTCTATAACCTTTGACAACAAGTCTTGCCTTATATTTGTCAATAGTGCCATCAGCTTTCACTTTCCGTTTAAAGATCCATTTCGAATTTAAAGGCTTATTTCCTGAAGGAAGATCTACCAATTCCCATGTATGGTTATCCAAAATTGATTGAATCTCACTATTGACTGCCTCTTTCCAAAACGCTGAATCAAAAGATGACATAACTGCTTTAAAAGTTTGAGGCTCATTTTTAAGCAAGAATGTCACAAAATCTGGTCCAAAGGAAGTAGATGTTCTTTGATGTTTGCTATGCCTTGGATCTTCTATACTTGGAGTATTTTCCTTTGGTTCTTCCTGAGGTCGTTTAGGTCTTTCACTTAACGACTCACATTCAGTTTTATACGGATAGATGCTTTCAAAGAATTCAGCATTATCTAATTCCATTACCGTATTAAAACCGACATGCTTTACTGTTTGTAGCATATCTAATGAAAACGTAATCAACAGTTTTTGGTCCGATTTTAACCCTTTTAGGTAAAGGAGCTTGTACCTTTGCTAGACACCCCCACGCTTTGAAATATTTCAAGTTGGGTTTTCTTCCTTTTTATTTTTCATATGGAATAGATTGCGTTTTGTGTGGGGTACTCTGTTGAGTATTCGGTTAGCTGTAAGGATAGCTTCGCCCAACAAAATCTGCGGTAATCCGGAACTTATTAATAAAGAATTTATCATTTCCTTTAATGTCCGATTTTTCCTTTCTGCAATTCCATTGGATTGAGGTGTGTAAGGTGCAGTAGTTTGATGGATAATTTCATATTCCGAACATATTTCTGCAAATGAAAATTCATATTCTCCACCCCTATCACTTCTAATCATTTTGATCTTTTTATTCAATTGATTCTCCACTTCATTCTTGTATTGCTTAAATACTTCAATTGCTTCATCCTTACTATAAAGCAAATAAACATAACAATATCGAGTGCAGTCGTCAATAAAAGTAATAAAATACTTTTTTCTACCTCTAGATGGTGTCGACTTCATATCACAAATGTCAGTATGAATTAAGTCTAAAGGATTTGAATTCCTTTCAATAGACTTAAAAAGATGTTTTACAAACTTAGACTCAACACATAATTGACATTTTGATTTATTACACTCGAATTTAGGCAACATTTCTAAATTAATTAATTTCCACAAGGTTTTGTAATTGACATGTCCTAAACGAATATGCCATAAATCATTTGACTCCAATAAATAAGAAGAAGCTGCAATTTTATTCATACTGTCAACAACCATTACACTTAGTTTGAAGAGGCCCTCTGTGAGGTAGCCCTTTCCAACATACATTTCATTCTTGCTTACAACAACTTTATCAGAAACAAATACACATTTGAATTCGTTCTTAACAAGTAAAGAAGTAAAAACTAAATTCTTCCTAATAGTAGGAACATGAAGAACGTTGTTGAGCGTTAACACCTTGTCGGAAGTCATCTTCAGGAATATTTTCCCATAACCTTCAATCTTGGTTGTTGCAGTATTTCCCATGGAAAGCTCTTCTTCGGGACCAGTAGTAGAGTAAGTCGCAAATGCTTCCTTGACAGCACAAACATGTCGATTGGCTCCAGAGTCAATCCACCACTCCTTCGGATTTCCAACTAGGTTGCATTCCGAAAGTATTGCACACAGATCATCAATGTCATAATTCTTCTCCACTATGTTGGCCTATCCCTTCTTCTTATACTTTTTAGGGAGACGACAATCAGGGGCTTTGTGACCGATGTTTTTACAATTGTAGCAGCTGCCCTTGAATTTCTTTTTGTTCTGCTCCTTAGTCTGTCCAGAAGACCTCTTTCTCTTCTTACTTTTTGGAGCAGTCTCCTCAACGATATTAACTCCCATGATCGTTGACTTTCCACGAGACTTCTTCTCGGCTGTTTTATTGTCTTCCTCAATCTTGAGACGAATCACAAAATCTTCCAACTTCATTTCTTTGCGCTTGTGCTTAAGATAGTTCTTGAAATCTCTCCACGAAGGAGGCAATTTTTCAATTATTGCAGCCACTTGAAATGCTTCATTCACGACCATACCTTCAGCAATAAAGTCATGAAAAATAAGTTGAAACTCCTGAACTTGGGTTCCAACAGTTTTACTGTCTATCATTTTATAGTCTAGAAACTTGACAACCACGAACTTCTTCAAGTATGCATCTCCAGTCTTGTACTTCTTCTCAAGTGCGTCCCATAATTTTTTCGAAGTATTCATCGCACTGTACACATTGTACAAGTCATCCTCTAAAGCGCTTAAGATATAGCCTTTGCAAAGAAAATCTGTCTGCTTCCACGCCTCAACAATCATGAATTTCTCGTTGTCCGGCATGTCCGCAGCAGGCACTGGAGGTTCTTCACTAGTGAATTTCTGCATACCAAGTGTGATAAGCCAGAAGAACACCCTTTGCTGCCATCCTTTGAAGTTGGCTCCGGAAAATTTTCCTTGACGAGGCTATCGTCGTTGCCGCAATAGTCGCAGAAGAATTTCTGTTATCAATTGCCATTTCTCACTGTAAACAACAGAAGAGTTCAATTAGAGTTGATGGCAATATTTCTGAAAATCTGACCGAACCGGGTCGCGGGTCATGGGTTATTCCGGATTGAAGAAATTTTATCCAAAAAGATTAATCAATCAATCGATCTTTGGATATATATACCCATCAAAAGTCTTTTCTTCCTCCGATATGGGACAATGTCCCTTTCCCAAGGGAAACTCAAATATTTCATTTTCCCTCTATTTCTCATTCACCATCTTTAAGCTACACAAGCTTAAAATTCCAACAAATACTACACGGTGACATAGAGGAAAAAGCATGTAGTTATTTAAACTAAAAGAGAACATTTACTTAATTATAAATTTATAATCCGATTGGATTAATTTTTTTTTTTTTGTTAATGCACGGAGATTATACTCGTTTAAAAGAGAAAAAGAGAAAAAGAGAATAAAATACAGTGATGTTACAGGTACCCTACCCGCTGGAGTGCCTCTCCCTTGACAAATTGAATGATGATAAGTTCAAATTATTCCAAACTTCACGGAAGAAATAAAGAATCTAATGTTATGATCGAAACAATTAGAAGCCAGTTAGTGAGAATGCATGCAGCCATATGAATGAAGTAAAATTGATTCAAGTAGCATTCCCCAAAGAAATTCAAGAGCAAACTTAATAATTGGATGTTTGAGGAAAATCTCTCATGAATTCCTCCCAGGATTCTTGATCTTAGTTATTAAGAAAATAAAATACCTTACTAGTGTACGAAAGTTCTTAGTGGGTGTGACCCACTTATTAGATGACTAATCTACCTAATCCCCTAAGTGTGACACCTATGTAAGAAATTAAGAGTCACTAAATGGAAATAGGGGTGCTGCCACGTTGGGGGCTCCTTAATCTCATCAAAATATCTTAATTAATCACTCAATAATTTCTTAATTAATTAGGTAATCTTTCATTACCCAATAATTAATCAATTACCCACATAATTAAAAATTATCTCAACTTACTTAAAATACTACTCACTTTTAACATACCTTATACACCTTACTATCATGGTCATGTAGTACATTGTATGACACTAATCCATAAATACGGAGTATTATGGCTCGGACCGTATTTTATCCAAATTGTCAAATTTCGACGAAACTCATTTTCTTCAATTTGTTTGCCTTTCACCTTCATGAATTTACTTATCCCTTGTTTGAAATAGCATAATACTTATAATCCCAAAATAATCTCATTTCCGAACTTACGTCCTTTAACTTATGACGAAATTTTAACATACGAAAATGCGGGATGTAACAGTATAGGCTAATCAATTATTAACATTAGTTAAGCATACCACTACTACACTTCTACTTACTGTAATTATCAACTTATAAGATAAACAATCACTAATATTTCTTGTTGATACCATTAATACACTTATATTAGCATGTAATTATTAATGAATAGACTAATCAATAACTAACATTACTTAAGGATACCACAAATCTACTTCTACTTAGGATAATTATCAATTTATAAGCTAATTACCACTACTATATTATTATTTAGTATAATTATTACAAATACAGTTTCACTTAGTGTAATTATCAATAATTATTCTAAACCGCAAAATAATCTTAAGGATATTTCTATGAAATACACATCTAGGTAGTGTGATTATCAATTTAGAACAAATCATCAGCTAATTCACTTATACTTAGTGTAATTATCAATTTATAAGCTAATTGTCACTAATACACTTCTATGTAATATAATTATCAATTTATAGTATAATCGATCCTAACATTACTTAAAGATACCACTAATGCATTTCTACTTAGGTAATTATCAATTCATAAACTAATCGATCATTAATATTTCTCAAGGATACTTATACTTCTACTTAGTGTTGTTATCAATGTATAAGCTAAAGAATCATTAAATTACTTAAGGATATACCTTTAACGCACTTCACAAAAATTCATTAATATAATTCTCAAATTTAGAACAAATCATAAGCTAATGATATCACTAACATATCTTAGGCTTACACTTTACTTAGTGTAATTTTCAACGAATTAGCTAATTAATTATTAATATTATTTAACGATACCACTAATATATTTCTACTTACGTTAGTTATCAATTTAAGATAATTAAATAATTACTAAGATTTTTCATGTGTACCATTAATAAACTTTTACTTAGTGTATAATTAACTATGTATAGACTAGTGAATCTTCTTGAATACAAAGAGTGAGTCTCTTTCACTGTGACAGTAAGCATTTTCACTATTTCGTATTTGATCAAGAAGATCTACATCGCAACAATTTCTCTGTCAATTCAAACGGAGATCTTGGTACAGAGGAGTATTTTCCAGAGTAGAGTTTAGTTGGATTTTCAGATTAGAATAGCACTTGTTCTATCTTGCTTCACATCATCATTTCTTCAATTTTTTACAATCGTTTTAGTGAATTGCTCTTTGGGATTTTCTTCGCATAACTATGTTCTTCCTCCCCCTTTTTCCCCTTTGGTTCCCCTCTTCTATTTTTGCAGGTATTCACTACTGGATCAGAGCATGCGGCGGGTGTCAACATCGGTTGGAGGCAGCGGGAAATTGACTAAGGTTATTACGGCAGCGCGGCCGTGACATTTACAATAATTCACCCAGGTTTTGCACTAATCGGGAGTTTGTACCTCCCGTACTTCGTTTAATATCTCAAACATTATTTAAGGATATATCCTTAGTATGTATACTTCTACTTAGTGTAATTATCAATATGTATAAGCTAATTGTAACTATTACACTTCTATACTTAATGTAATTATCAATGAATTGTCTAATAAATTATTAATATTAATTAACGATACTGCTAATATATTTTTACTTACTTTAGTTGTCAATTTAAGATAATTAAACAATCACCAATATTTGTCACGTATACTTACAGTAATTATAAATTTATAAGATAAACCATCACTAATATTTCTTACGAAATGACTAATACACTTCTTTTTAGTGTGTAATTATTAATGTATAAGTTAATCAATGTAGTTAAGGATACTACAAATTCACTTTTACTTTGTGTAATTATAAGTTACTAAGCTAATGTCACGACCCGAAATTTTCCACCGATGTGACCGTGATGATGCCTAACATTTCACTTGCTAGGCCAATTCAGTAATTAACAATAATTAACTAAGATAAAATATAATAAGTGTGGAATATCATAAAACTGTATTAATTATTACCACCTGGATCTGGAGTCATAATTCACAAGAATTCTAGAATTTACTACAAGTAATAATCTGACGAAATACAACGGTCTGAATGAAAGAAACGGTAGAACAGAAAAGATAGACGGGGACTTCAAGGTCTGTGAACGCCGACAGATCTACCTTGAGTCTCCGAATAACGGACCAATAGCAAAATCTCGATCAACCCGAGCCGGTATCAAAATCTGTACAGAAAGTGCAGAGTGCAGTATCAATACAACCGATCCCATGTACTGGTAAGTGTTGAGCCTAACTTCGACGAAGTAGTGACGAGGCTAAGGCAAGGCACCTACAAATCAACTTGTACAATTTAACAGTGTATATACAAATAACAGAAATAAAAAACTAAATAGGAAATGTCGGGAGAGGAACATACTGAGGGGAATACAAGATAAAGAACTACAACATAATGATCACCAGAGCAGTCAATATACCATGAATCAACAGGAATAGTGAATACAGTAAGGAAAAATGCACGGCATCACCCTTCGTGCTTTTACTCTCAATCTCACCATAAAATTAATAGAAACGACACGGCATCACCCTTCGTGCATTAACTCTCATATCATGGAACGACATCACCCTTCGTGTTTTTACACTCACAATATGGCACGGCATCACCCTTCGTGCATTAACACTCACAATATGGCACAGCATCACCCTTCGTGCATTAACTCTCATATCATGGAACGACATCACCCTTCGTGCTTTTACACTCACAATATGGCACGGCATCACCCTTCGTGCATTAACACTCACAATATGGCACAGCATCACCCTTCGTGCATTAACTCTCATATCATGGCACGACATCACCCTTCGTGCATTAACACTCTCCCTTACCATAATGCAATGCATAAATAACAAAAGGGAGATAGAATAACAAGTACATACCTTACTTCAACATTGGTTCCACAATATAAATCTCAAATTTTAAATAAATACTCGATTACCAACAGAAAATTCGTAAACATGATAATGACGATCAATTTAACAATACTAGTATAAACATGTAGCAATTAGGCATAAGAAGAGACAATATAAGAAAACAGAATAAATATGAAAAAACAGGTAAATTGACGGCGCATAAGTACTCGTCACCACACATATACGCCGCTCACATGAATTTCACTTAGCAAGTAAACTAAGGTTCCTAATTCCCTCGAGTCAGGGTTAGACACAACACTTACCTCGCTCTGAAGGCCACTTAATTCTCAATCATAGCTTTTCCTTTGGAATTCACCTCCAAACCACTCGTATCTATTCAAAAATAACTCAATAATAACAAATATTGCTAAAGAAATCAATTATATTGCATGAATTAAATTTTCTAATTTTTTTTCCAAAAAGTTGAAAAATCAACCCCGGGCCCGCTTGGTCAAAATTCGAGGTTCGGACCAAAATGCACTTACACATTCACCCCCGAGTTCGAATATATAATTAGTTTTGGAATCCGACCTCAAATTGAAGTCTAAATCCTCAAATTTCCGAAATCCCTAGTTTCTACCCTAACCCCTAATTCTACCATGAAAACTCTAGATTTTAGGTTGAATTCTTGTAAAATGAAGTAAAAGATTGAAAGAAACGAGTTAAGGAACACTTACCTATGATTTGGGGAAGAAAATGTATTTGAAAAGTCGCCCTAGGCCTCCTATCCTTTTGAAATGAGAAGAAAAATGGCTGGAGTCCGAATTAAATGAACTCAATGCCCAGCGACCTTCACACCTGCGGTGCTTTGGTTACACCTGCGCATCCGCACGTGCGGACAAGACATGCGCTTCTATGAAAAAGGACTGGGCCAACTGGGGCCGCACCTACGGACAGGGTTCCGCTTCTGCGGTCCCGCTCCTGCGGAGAAAAGTCCGCATCTGCGGAAAAATGAAGTCCAGGCCTGGGTCGCACCTGCAGGGCTATCGCTCGCACCTGCGACCAAAGGCTCGCAGGTGCGGGCACACCAGATTTGGTGCACCAGCAGCCTTGTTGAGGTTTGAATTCAACTCGTGCATCGCCCGAATGACACCCGAGCCCTCGGGGATCTAAACCAAACATGCACGCAAGTCTAAAAATATCATACAAACTTGCTCGCGTTATCAAATCGCCAAAATAACACCTAGAACTACGAATTTAGCACCAAATCAAATAAAATTCTCAAGAACACTTTAAAGTTACTATTTTCTCAACCGAAGGTCCGACTCACGTCAAATCAACTCTGTTTCTCACCAAATTTCACAGACAAGTCTTAAATATCATAATGAACCTGTACCGGCCTCCGGAACCAAAATACGGATCCGGTAGTAACAATGTCAAACATCAATCATTTCTTAAAAAGAAATAATTTTCAGACTTTTAATTTTCCTCAAAAATTCATAACTTGAGCTAGGGACCTCCGAATTCGATTCCGGGCATACGCCCAGGTCCCATATTTTGATACGGACCCACCAACACCGTCAAAACACAAATCCGGTCCCGTTTACAAAAAACGTTGACCAAAGTCAACTAAAATTAACTTTTAAGGCATAAATTCTTATTTTCATCAATTTTCAACATAAAAAGCTTTCCGGAAATCTGCCCGGACTGCGCATGCAAATCAATGAGTTTTTTAAGGCTTAAGAGTGCAGATTCGAGTTCTAAAACATGACCTTTTGGGTCATCACATTCTCCGTCTCTAAAACAACCGTTCGTCCTCGAACGGACATGAAAAAGTACTTGGGCTAGTGAAAAGTTGGGGATATCTATTCCGCATATCGGACTCGGACTTCCAAGTAGCTGCCTCAATAGAATGACCTCTCCACTGCACTCGAACTGAAGGGTAACTCTTTGATCTCAACTGGCGAACTTGCCGGGCTAGAATTGCCATCGGCTCCTCCTCGTAAGTCAAATCCTTGTCCAACTGGATAGAGCTGAAATCTAACACATGGTACGGATTACCGTGATACTTTCGAAGCATGGACACGTGGAATATCGGATGAACAGCTGCTAAACTAGGTGGCAACGCAAGCCTGTAAGCCACCTCTCCCACTCTATCCAGAATCTCAAAAGGTCCGATATACCTAGGGCTCAAATTGCCCTTCTTTCCGAACCTCATTACACCCTTCATGGGTGATACCCGAAGTAATACTCTCTTTCTGACCATGAATGCAACATTACGAACTCTACGGTCGGCATAACTCTTCTGCCTGGACTGAGCTGTGCGAAGTCAATCCTGAATAATCTTGACCTTATCCAAGGCATCCTGTACTAAGTCTGTGCCCAACAACCGAGCCTCTCCCGGCTCGAACCACCCAATTGGCAAACGACATCGCCTTCCATATAATGCCTCATATGGAGCCATTTGAATGCTCAACGGGTAACTATTATTATAAGCAAACTCCGCAAGTGGCAAGAAATGATCCCAAGAACCTCCAAAGTCTATAACACAAGCGCGAAGCATATCCTCTAATATCTGAATAGTGCGCTCTGACTGCCCGTCCGTCTGAGGATGGAATGCGGTGCTCAGCTCAACTCGCGTACCCAACTCATACTATACTGCCCTCCAGAAGTGCGAGGTGAATTATGTACCTCGGTCAGATATAATAGACACGAGCACACCGTGAATACGGACGATCTACCGGATGTAAATCTCTGCCAACCGCTCCGAAGAATAGGTAACTGCCACAGGAATGAAATGCGCTGACTTAGTCAGCCTGTCCACAATGACCCAAACTGCATCGAACTTCCTCTGAGTCTGTGGGAGTCCAACAACAAAATCCATAGTGATACGCTCCCACTTCCACTCAGGAATCTCTAACCTCTGAAGTAAACCACCAGATCTCTGATGCTCACACTTTAACTACTGGTAATTTAGGCACCGAGCTACATAGGCAACTATGTCTTTCTTCATCCTCCTCCACCAATAATGCTGCCGCAGGTCCTGGTATATCTTGGCAGCGCCCGAGTGAATAGAATACCGAGAACTGTGAGCCTCCTCAAGGATCAACTAACGAAGCCCATCCATATTAGGCACACAAATACGACCCTGCATCCTCAAAACTCCGTCATCTCTAACAGTAACCTGCTTGGAACCACCGTGCCGCACTTTGTCTCTAAGGACAAGTAAATAAGGATCGTCATCCTGCCGATCTCTGATGCACTCAAATAAAGAAGACCGAGCAACTGTACAAGCTAGGACACTGCTGGGCTCAGAAACATCCAACCTCACGAACTGGTTGGTCAAGGCCTGAACATCCAATACAAGCGGTCTCTCACCAACTGGAATATATGCAAGGCTACCCATACTGACTGACTTTCTACTCAAAGCATCGGCCACCACATTGGCCTTCCCGGGATGATACAATATGGTCATATCATAGTCTTTCAATAGCTCCAGCCACCTCTTTTGCCTCAAATTGAGTTCCTTCTGCTTGAACAAATACTGCAAGCTCCGATGATCAGTGAATACCTCACACGGCACGCCGTAAAGATCGTGCCTCCAAATCTTCAGCGCGTGAACAATGGCTGCCAACTCTAGATCATGAACAGGGTAATTCTTCTCGTGAACCTTCAGCTTCCGCGAAGCATATGCAATAACCTTGCCATCCTGCATCAATATCGCACCTAGAGAAATACGAGATGCGTCATAAGATACTGTATAGGATCCTGAACCTGTGGGTAACACCAATACCGGTGTCGTAGTCAAAGCAGTCTTGAGCTTCTGAAAGCTCGCTTCACACTCGTCTGACCACCTGAACGGGGCACCCTTCTGGGTCAATCTGGTCAACGGGGCTGCTATGGATGAAAACCCTTCCACAAATCGACTGTAATAGCCCGCCAAACCCAAGAAACTATGGATCTCTATAGCTGATGTGGGTCTAGGCCAATTCTGAACTACCTCAATCTTCTTTAGATCCACCTGAATACCCTCTGCTGATACAACGTGACCCAAGAAAGCAACTGAACTCAACCAAAACTCGCATTTTGAGAACTTAACATATAATTGGATTTCTTTCAGAGTCTGAAGAACGATCCCAAAGTGTCGCTCATGCTCCTCTCGACTGTGGGAGTAGATCAAGATATCATCAATAAACACAACCATAAAGGAATCCAAGTAGGGTTTGAACACCCGGTTCATCAAATCCATGAATGCTGCTGGGGCATTTGTCAGCCCAAATGACATCACTAGAAACTCATAATGCCTATACCGAGTCCGAAAAGCTATCTTAGGAACATCGGATGCCCTAATCCTCAACTGATGGTAGCCAGATCTCAAATCAATCTTTGAAAACACCTTGGCACCCTGAAGCCGATCAAATAAATCATTAATCCTCGGTAATGGATACTTATTCTTGATGGTGACTTTGTTCAACTACCGATAATCTATACACATCCTCATCGATCCATCTTTCTTCCTCACAAACAACACGGGTGCACCCCAGGGCGAGACACTAGGTCTAATGAAGCCCTTATCAAGCAAATTTTGCAATTGGTCCTTCAATTCTTTCAACTCTGGCGGGGCCATGCGATATGGCAGAATGTAAATAGGTTGAGTGCCTGGAGCCAAATCAATGCAGAAATCAATATCCCTGTTGGGTGGCATCCCCGACAGGTCTGCGGGAAACACCTCTGGAAACTCACGAACAACCGGCATCGAATCCATGGAAGGAACCTCCGCACTAGAATCGCGGACATAAGCCAAATAAGCTAGACACCCCTTGTCGACCATATGCCGAGCCTTCACATAAGAGATAACCCTACTGGCAGAATGGCCAAGATTCCCTCTCCACTCTAAACAAGGCAACCCCTACAAGGCTAAGGTCACCATCTTGGCGTGACAATCTAATATAGCATGATAAGGTGACAGCCAATCCATACCCAGTATGACATCAAAATCAACCATATCGAGTAGTAGAAGATTTACACGAGTCTCAAGACTCCCAATGGTGGCCACACACAAACGATAAACATGATCTACAACAATAACATCTCCCACTGGTGTGGACATATACACAAGAGCACTCAAAGAATCACGGGGCACAACCAAATAGGAAGCAAAATAGGATGACACATAGGAGTAAGTAGATCCCGGATCAAATAGAACTGAAGCATCTCTACTGCAAACTGAAACAGTACCTGTGATAACAACGTCAGATGAATCAGCCTTATGCTTGGCTGGGAAAGCATAACACTGGGGCTGAGCCCCCACCACCCTAAACTACGTCCCTGGGATGGCCTCTAACTGGTTGGTCTCCACCTCTAACGGCCTGAGCTCCACCTCTTACAGTCTGGCCTCTACCTCTGGCTACCTGACCCCTACCTCTGGCTGGCTGAGCAGGTGGTGTAGCAACTGGTGCTGGAACCATGGCATGAGAACTCTGATGTTGTAAGCTGCCCGTTACTCGAGGGCAAAATGAATCAATGTGCCTCGGATCACGACAAGCATAACATAACCTCGGCTGTTGTGACTGCTGACCCTGTCGACCTGAATAACCACCCTGACAACTCTGGAGTGGAGGTGCACTAATAGGAGCTGGTGGTGCATTATAGGCTAGTTGGTCGGAATAATGCATCTGAGAGCCACGACCACCTGAGGCACTGTGGGATGCCTGGAGCGCTAAATAAAACGGCCTGGGAGGATGACCTCTACCAAAAGTACTCCTGCCTCTAGATGAGGTACCGCTAAACTCACCGGAATAACGAGGTCTCTTCTCCTACCCTTGACCTCCTTGAGTAAGAACCATTTCAACTCGTCTGGCGACATTAGCAGCAGCCTGAAAAGAAATCTCACTCCGAGTCTCCTTAGCCATCTGCAATCTAATAGGCTGAGCAAGTCCATCAATAAACCTCCTCACCCTCTCTCTCTCGGTGGGAAGCAGAAGAATAGCATGGCGGGCCAAATCCACAAAACGGGTCTCATACTGACTAACAGTTATACTACCCTGCTGGAGATGCTCAAACTGATGGCGACGCTCCTCTCTCAATGTGATAGGCAGAAACTTCTCTATGAAGAGCTGAGAGAACTGGTCCCAAGTAAGAGAAGGCGACCCAGCTGGTCTGGTCAATAAGTAATCTCTCCACCATTTCTTGGCGGAACCAGTCATCTAAAATACAGCAAAATCGACCCTATTGGTCTCCACTATACCCATGTTTTGTAGAACCTCGTGACAGCTGTTAAGATACTCCTGGGGATCCTCTGAAGGAGCACCAATGAAGAACATGAAAGAGCTTGGTAAACCTGTCCAATCTCCATAAAGCCTCAAAAGACATAGCTGGCCCATCTCCGACCTGTGCCGTAATAACCGGCTGAACTAATCCGACTGGTTGAGCTGCTGGAGCCTGATACTGGGGAGCTATTTCCTCCGGAGCGGGAGTGGTGGGAGTCTGGGATCCTCCTCCAGCCTGAGAGACTGCTGGTGCCATGGGAAATGCGCCAGTCTGGGCCACACTCTCCATAAGGCCCACCAAACGGACCAAAGCGTCTTGAAGTACTGGGGTAGCAATGAACCCCTCCGGTCTGGGCTGGAACCTCCTCGTCAGGCTCTATCTGAGGCTCCACTGCTGGAGCTGCCGCTCGGGCTCTAGGCTGAGCCCCGCCCCTGCCTCGGCCTCGGCCTCGACCTCTGCCCCGCGTAGGAGCTGCCACTGGAGGCTCTGGCTGTTGCTCAGCTGAGGAACCGGTATGTGTTCTCGCCATCTGCGGGAGAATAAGAATAGAAGAGTGCAATCAGCATTGTGAAAGCAAAATCGCACGACAGAGAAGAATATAAGTGAAACTTGTTCCTAAACTTCATAGTCTCTAGAAGATAAGCACATACGTCTCCGTACCGATCCACCGGACTCTACTAAGCTTGCTCGTGAATCGTGAGACCTAGGCAACCTAGTGCTCTTATACCAACTGTCACGACCCAAAATTTCCCACCGACGGGACCGTGATGGCGCCTAACATTTCACTTGCTAGGCAAGACAACGTTAGAGAAACATTAAGCCAATTCCTTATTCCCATTCAGTAATTAACAATAATTAACTAAGAAGAAATATAATAAGTGTGGAATATCATAAAACTGTAATAATTACTACCACCCGGATCTGGAGTCACAATTCACAAGCATTCTAGAATTTACTACAAGTAATAGTCTGAAGAAATACAATGGTCTGAATGAAAGAAACAGTAGAATAAAAAAGATAGACGAGGACTTCAAGGTCTATGAAGGCCGACAGATCTACCTTGAGTCTCCGGACAATGGACCCAATAGTAAAATCTCGATCAACCTGAGCCGGTATCAAAATCTGCATAGAAAAGTGCAGAGTGGAGTATCAGTACAACCAACCCCATGTACTGGTAAGTGTCGAGCCTAACCTCGACGAAGTAGTGACGAGGCTAAGGCAAGGCACCTACAAATCAACCTGTACAATTTAACAGTGTATATACAAATAACATAAATGAAGAACTAAATAGGAAATGTCGGGAGGGGAACATGCCGAGGGGAATACAAGATAAATAACTACAACAGAATGATCACTGGAGCAGTCAATATACCATGAATCAACAGGAATAGTGAATATAGTAAGGAAAAATGCACGGCATCACCCTTCGTGCTTTTCCACTCAATCTCACCAAAATATTAATAGAAACGACACGACATCACCCTTCGTGCATTAACTCTCATATCATGGCACGACATCACCCTTCGTGCTTTTACACTCACAATATGGCACGACATCACCCTTCGTGCTTTTACACTCACAATATGGCACGGCATCACCCTTCGTGTATTAACACTCACAATATGGCACGACATCACCCTTTGTGCATTAACTCTCATATCATGGCAAGTCATCACCCTTCTTGCATTAACACTCTCCCTTACCATAATGCAATGCATAAATAACAACAGGGAGATAGAATAACAAGTACAAACCTTACTTCAACATTTGGTTCCACAATATAAATCTCAACTTTTAAATAAATACTCGATTACCAACAGAAAATCCATAAACATGATAATGACGATCAATTTAACAACACTAGTATAAACATGTAGCAATTAGCCATAGGAAGAGACAATATAAGAAAACGGAAGAAACATGAAAAAACAGGTAAATTGGCGGCGCATAAGTACTCGTCACCTCACATATACGCCGCTCACATGAATTTAACTTAGCAAGTAATCTAAGGTTCCTAATTCCCTCAAATCAGGGTTAGACACAACACTTATCTCGCTTTGAAGGCCACTTAATTATCAATCACAACTTTTCCTTTGGAATTCACCTCCAAACCACTCGTATCTATTCAAAAATAACTCAATAATATCAAATATTGCTAAAGAAATCAATTATATTGCATGAATTAAATTTCCCAAAATTTCCTCCAAAAAGTTAAAAAATTGACCCCGGGCCCGCTTGGTCAAAATCCGAGGTTCGGACCAAAATGCACTTACCCATTCACCCCCGAGCCAGAATATATAATTAATTTTGTAATCCAACCTCAAATTGAGGTCTAAATCCTCAAATTTTCAAAATCCCTAGTTTCTACCCTAACCTCTAATTCTACCATGAAAACTCTAGATTTTAGGTTGAATTCTTGTAAAATGAAGTAAAAGATTGAAAGAAACGAGTTAAGGAACACTTACCTATGATTTGGGGAAGAAAATGTCTTTGAAAAATCGCCCTAGGCCTCATATCCTTTTGAAACGAGAAGAAAAATGGCTGGAGTCCGAATTAAATGAACTCAATGCCCAGCGACCTTCGCATCTGTGGTGCTTTGGTCACACCTACGCATCAGCACTTGCGGACAGGACGTGCGCTTCTGCAAAAAAGGACTGGGCCAACTAGGGCCGCACCTGCGGACAGGGTTCCACTTCTGCGGTCCCGCTCCTGCGAAGAGAAGTCCGCATCTGCGGAAACATTAAGTCCAGGCCAGGGTCGCACCTGCGACCAAAGGCTCGCAGGTGCGGGCACACCAGATTTGGTGCACCAGCAGCTTTGTTGAGGTTTGAACTCAACTCGTGCATCGCCCGAATGGTACCCGAGCCCTCGGGGCTCCAAACCAAACATGCACGCAAGTCTAAAAATATCATACAGACTTGCTCGCGCGATCAAATTGCCAAAATAATACCTAGAACTATGAATTTAGCACCAAATCAAGTAAATTCTCAAGAACACTTTAAAGTTACTATTTTCTCAACTGAAGGTCCGACTCACGTCAAATCAACTCCATTTCTCACCAAATTTCACACACAAATCTTAAATATCATAATGAACCCGTACCAGGCTCCGGAACCAAAATACGGACCCGGTACTAACAATGCCAAACTTCAATCATTTCTTAAAAATAAATAATTTCCAAACTTTTAATTTTCATCAAAAATTCATAACTTGAGTTAGGGACCTCCGAATTCGATTTCGGGCATACGCCCAGGTCCCATAATTCGATACGGACCCACCGGGACCATCAAAATACGGATCCGATCCCGTTTACCAAAAATGTTGACTGAAGTCAACTAAAATCAACTTTTAAGGCATAAATTCTTATTTCCATTAATTTTCAACATAAAAGCTTTCCGAAAACCTGCGCGGACTGCACACGCAAATCGAGGATGGTAAAAATGAGATTTTTAAGGCTTAAGAGCGCATATTCGAGTTCTAAAACATAAGATGACCTTTTGGGTCATCACAACTAATTACCACTAATATATTTTTGAGTAGTGTAATTACCGTGAATACAGTTCCACTTAGTGTAATTTTCATTAAATAGGCTAATCAACCACTAAGATAATTAAGTAAATACTTACCGACGGCCTCCCACGTTATTGTGTAATAAAACATACAAAATAATTATGCATAAGATTATATATTTAAATTACTGACAGAAATCCATCGGTACTGTATGAACAAAATTCAAAATATTATGTAAATGCAGTAGCGATTGAGTTCGTCGATAACTTTATTTTCTCTTTGTCACGACCCATAATCCGACTAGTCATGATGGCACCTAACCCATCCGCTAGGTAAGCCACTTAACCACTAACCAATTCCAATAACAACTAATAAAGCAATTCAAGTAAAGAATTATCTTAATCTTATGCAGTCCCCAAGAACTGGTAGTGCAAATAATGAGCTTCTAAGAATAGAGTTTACAAAGCGGAAATGAAATGAATACATAGTCTGTTTGATTAGTACTTAAACAAAGTTTTACAGATCTAAAGCTACCACGAACAAGAGGTAGCTACAGCCGGGACGTAGGTACATCTTCAATCTAGCTCCTATCGAACACACCAACAACAACAACCAACATCTGCACGCAAGGTGCAGAAGTGTAGTATAAGTACAACCAACCCCATAAACTCAATAAGTAACAAACCTAACCTTAGGTTGAAAGCAGTGACGAGCTAACACAAGGTCGGGTGCAATGCCAAAATCCCACAACAGTTCGTAACAACACAAATACAAGGATAAAAGAGGTATCTCAGAAGTAAAAATGCTCAACTCATTCACAGTTCCAGAAAATGGTCATGATTTTCAAGTATCTCAGTGAAAAACCCCAAGTCTCTTACCAAAAATGCCAAAAATACGAGTAAGTTTGAAAACTGTAATTTTCCAAATATCCTTTCCACAATAAATAAAAAAGTTTCATTTTATTTCTAGATAACAAGTATAAAATACCTCTCTATGCCCACATATCAATGTGTATAAAAAGAATCTTGAATGACGTGATACCATATAGAACGAAGAAAAATGCATCTCTATGCCTGTATGTCATGCGTGCATGCAAATGGCATGCACCACGAAGATGAATCATGTACTCACACTCTCATAGTGCTCAATCTCACTGTCTCGCATCCTCTCTCACTATGCTTAATGCTCAGCACACTCAATCACTCAGCGCTGTATAATAACTGTTGCGGCGTGCAGCCCGATCCACACACACACACACACACACACACACACACATATATATATATATATATATATATATATATATATATATATATATATATATATAGTCGACTGCGCTCATTGGGGGTGTGCAGACTCCGGAGGGGCTCCTTCAGCCCAAGATCTAATATTGTTGCGGTGTGCAACCCGATC